>NC_049218.1:13393776-13471276 GCF_013347855.1 Anguilla anguilla | reverse complement strand
TACTATCATTACACAAACTACTCAGAACGACTGCAAGAGTCTCGCATGACGAGGAAACATTATCTACATGATTTTTAAAAAACATTTTTGAAAATAACTGTAGTAGTACACCAAAAGGCACCGAGTGAAAGAACAAGCCGCAGAGGCACTTTGATACATATCTTTACATAATAATCTTCAAAAAACCGTTCCTCTTAATGGTGTCATCGACCGCAAATGACCTTCAAAGTAACAAAGGGCGACTTCCTTTGAACAAGAAGGATGCAATAATGATTGTTTTAGATCAAGAACTGCATAATTAATTTCTCATCATGTGTTTGGAGGAAGGCGGCGTTCATCTTACTCTGCAGCGTGGGGCAGATAATGAAAAAAAAAAAGCGGTTGATGGCGGGAGAGGGGCGGGAGGCAGGGCTGGGGAAACGCGCGGTGGGCCGCTCGCTAGCGTGGGGGGACGCTGCCCCGCACGCCCAAATTGAATGGTGCCACGTGGTTAGCCGCTTCAATTTAATTTCTGCTGCGGGACTTAATAAGACCCATCCTAAAAAAAACTGGCCATTTAAAGCTCACGGCGCGCAGAAAATGAGCCGTAATGAGGGTTCCCCTGCACGCGGGCCCGGAGCCCGCCTATTTTCAGCTCCCCCTCCAGCCGGGGAGGACAGCAGGGCGCGGAATAGCGTCCGAAACTCGGGCTGAGGAGCCGCCGCGTTCCGCAGCGCCAGTCGGGAGCCGCGCGTGTGGCCGACGCATTCACGCACGCCGCAATACCACCGCGATTAGCGCGGGGGGGAAAAAAAAACACGGCTGAAATTGAAATTCAAAAATAGAAAATCACATCCACATCTTTAATAACCCGAGAGATTGGCCCTAGTGAGGTCATTAAATCACGTAGACGGGAGCCTCGGATTGTGAATACTGAGCAGGTGCAGAATGCAACGGAACGTGCCCCTGGACACGGCAAAATAAAGAGATCCTCAGAGGTCCGGCTCAGGGCCTCCAGCGCTGAGGGACAAAGAGACCACAGAGCTCTCGCACAACTGACCAGCAGGACCCTCCTCCATCCTGCTTCCTGAAGTAGATGCGACCCGTCCACAGGTAGGGTTTGTGTGGGAAAGTATGCGTGGGCATGTGTGCATGCTTGCCCTTCTACACGTGTAGGCTATGTGTGTGGCTCTGAGGCTGGCTGACTAACTTATATTTTTAAACAATGTATTTATTCATAGCAACAAAAAAAAAGGCAAATGCATAAATAACTACAACCAGCAAGAATGAAGTGGACAGAATCTCAGAATAGGATGTCCCATGGTAAGCAGTAAAGAATATTGATAAAACATTAGAAAAGGGATGAAAAATAAAAGTAAAAATAAGTGTACAGTAAACCTGTGTGCTGGATGACACTGTTACGCATGCAAAAGAATGAGCATATCCTCTCTGCTCAATTTCCTTATACTTCAAACTTTCAGGGGGGGAAGCATATATGACATGAATGGTTTGAGTTGATTGGGATTACGTAGAATGCAAATGAATTATTTCACCCTCAAACACAAATATACACACCTGGCATCTTTTACAAAGGTCATGAAAATGGGTCCGGTCGATGCATGTCCACTGCATTTCAAAGACAATGTAGTTCCCACACCTTTAGAGGTTTATCCAAAGAAACAGTACACCCCAAAACAAACCCTTATCTGTGTACCCCCCATTACCCTATGGGCTCCTCAAAGGCTGTTCTGTCATTTTCACATCAGCTAGAGGCAGAAGGCAATAATTCATATAGACATGCATTTCACTTTGCTTTGCAAAACGTACTATTCGCAAACCATGATGAACTCATGTGCAGATACACAGTATGCACATTCATCACATGGAACACTATGGTTTTCCAGCAGTGACATCTTCTCAGGTTGGAAACCAAGCCTCAGATTTTACAATCGGGAGGGACATCAATACGCCGCTCCAAAACTCTGGGGTGTTTACCGCGTAGCATCACTCAACTTTCACTGACTTTGATGACTGACTTTTATAAAAATAAATAAATAAATAAAACAGCTCATACATAACCACAAAGGAAGAATATTCTGCAAAATTCCAGCGCCACATTCCGGAACATTCTGAGGAGTTCCGATTCTCTCCCCCTGGCTGACAGCATCTACAGCCCATCTGTGCCCAGAACAGCGGAACTCTGCTCTCCCTCGCCCCGCTCGCCCGCGTGCTGACACCAATGCATTATTCAAGAGCTGTACATTTTCTCCATATAATAACATTATTAACTCCCCCTGAATGAAGAAATAAATGAAAGGCCACTACAGTTGCCACAGTAATTCCTTGTGTCTTTTCCCCTGTCGTGACCTGTCCATTGTGTAGCACAAAGAGCTCTGAAGAGCAGCGCCTCCTCCCGAATTTGCATTTTAATCACCTGCAGTTTTGCCTCCAGATCCGCCAATGCGCCGCGTTCTCTCGTTCCCGCTGCAACGTCGCCGCCGCGCATAACTGGAACTTTCAGCACAATACAGAAACGTACAGGACGGCCAATCTCATGCAAAGATGTTTCCCTCAAAAGCGCGTCCGTGCTGGAAAACATTCAAATGTATCTGAATAATTTTAATAATGTGTGGGTATCTGGTGGTTGAACCAAATCTAGAGGACAAAAAGGGAACAAGGCTAAAATGTTTGGGGGGGGGGGGATTTCTTGGTGGCAACATTGGCATAAACAGGCTCCTAGCTAAATACTATTGATATTATTTCCATAAATTACTTATTTTCACATTTTTAAACAATTATAACATTTTTTATGCATTAAACACACACACTTTACACAAACATACACACACACACACACACTTATATATATATATATATATATACATACATACATACACACACACACACACACACACACATTATATACACATGCATAAATATATACACATACATGGGCAACCAAAGCCAAGCAAGAGAGACCACAACATGGATCATAACTGCGGGAATATCTTTACCTAAAAGCAGTCTAACTGTTTCACAGTCCCGGTGCACTCATTGGTGCAACTAGTAATTAGCGGTGGGCCGTGGTCATGAGCTGCAGGGAACTGGAAGGTGTGGGAACGGAGACGGAGTCAGAGGCATTTCTCATTACCTGACAAGTTGAAACCCGAAAGGCTACACTTAGCCCATTAAAGATTTTTCACCGTGACATTTCAGAGCAGAGCGCCACCTTGCCATTTCCCATTCGCTGGGCATCAATTTAGAGAGAGAGGGGCCACCAGGCAGACACCAACACAAATGGATTTCATTCACTGAGGTGAACTGTACTACGCTGATAAATGCACTTCCTTGAATGTCAGCAAATGTCACTTGAGAAGCCATTTGCTGTTGCTTTAATAGCTTCCCAAACTTACAAAGAAAAATGAAAATGGGGGAGGGAGAGAGAGACAGAGAGAGAGAGATAGAGAGGGAGAGTGTGAGAGAGACATAGAGAGAGCGGGAGAGAGAATATTGGGTTGGACTATAGTCACTTCCACATGAATAGGCAATAAGCCATTTGAGGAACCACAGTCAAAAAGTGGTTAAACTTGATGGATGAAGTTGTATACACCTTCTGCAGCAACATGATCACCTTTGGAGAGGGAGGGGGGTTCACAACTATTCAGACTGCCACAATCTGAATGCTGATCGTTCCTTCCTCTCTCTAATTATAGGGCCATTATCGTTATTAAACAAACTTCCAGGCCATCCTCTGCTACACAATCCAAAACGCAAACAGTATCGTGCCATTCAGGAACTTGCTGCAATAATACTGCTGTAAAACATAGGCTTGCTAGCCAGTGTGGTGGAAAATCCCTGTTTAGCCAAAATAAGCTTATGTTTCTATATGTGGCCCGTCTGTATCATAATTCTGCCCCTCCCAGCACACCTCCTGGCTCATTGGCCGAGGCTGCAGTGTTCTAGTGAGCCTGTCATTTTTACATAGTCAGATTATCATATAAATACTATGGTTATCTGCAAAGTGATCATTAGTTTAATAGAATCCATAATCTCATACAGTATAGTGATGCAGATTCAACATCAATCTAGTCGGACTTCCGGCTTGGATGCTTACTGTGTAGTTCCAGACCTTATTTTGGGCTCTCTAATGCCCCTACTCTTCTCACCATACACGTGCGTGCTCACACACACACACAGAAGCAGGCACACACTCTCGCTCACACTCTCATTCTCACTGTCTCAATGACAAATGTGAGAGCCAAAGTGAACACTGAACCTAGTTTCTAATGGAAGGTGAATGTATTGCTGTGTATGTTTACTTCCGTTATGGATACTTACTGTCAGAGCGGGAAGGGTCATTTAATATATATTTCCTTAGCTAGAAAATATACCACCACCTGCCCATTCGTTTCAGTGATCTGAATTGTTTTCAGCCGCTGAACATTAAATAAATAAATAAATAAATAAATAAATAAATAAATAAATAAATAAATAAAATAAAAAAAATAAAAAATAAAAATTATTTAATTAATTAAAAAATAAATAAATAATCTATATGATCCTGCCTTATGACACACTTAATATATTTGTGATTTATTAAAACCAGATTTCGGAGGCAATTATGTTTGGGATGCACTCTTCCTTATTTGAGTGGTTCACGTGGCAAGAAAAGAAAAAATTTTTAGAGGAGCAGAGGAGTAAGTATTTCACTGCACCTCATGCCTCCGGAGTCTGCGTCTTGTGCATTCAGGTTAAGACAAGGCCCTGGGAAACACCACCGGCCTCGTTTCCAGCCTGGCCGCGGTCCAATCAAAACCAGCAAGTCATCTTAAGAGAAAGAGTTATTCAACCCTAAAGTAAGGGGGGGAAAAACCCCTTCTAGGCTAATCCAGCGCCGTATTAAAAAACTGACCCCTGGGTTCGGTCACAACTTCTGAACCAACTTTAATAAATACACATACAAATAAATAAAGTGGCAAGTTAATCTTGTAAAGTTCATTTTTTATGAAATTGTTCTTTCCATTTTGACAACTTGTGGCGGTTTGGATTGAATCCCGGGCAAAGCCTCGACAAGCCATGGGGAGAGGGCGCTCAGAGACGGTGGCAGGCAGAGGGGGTAGACTTTAAGACGCACTCAGTGGTACTTAAAAATGTGACTGGTTGTTCCGGTTAGACGAAGACCAAAAGACTGACAATATGCACAGTCTACTCGGCACCACGGCCTGAGCGCAGGGTTTCCCTTCTCATGTCTTCACAAAGCCAGCAGACACACCCCAACATCAGTCTGATAATCCCCACTTCCAGTAGTTGCTAAGGTTACAAATTACCTTTTGTGCTCGTAGCCATTTCTTCTATGACACTCGGCTAATCCTTTTATGGAATTTATATTTCATTTAGGATTATTGCGCCAGATACGGGATTATACAACCTCTTACATTTGTTTTTAGATGTTTTTTGCAGGAAAGAAAACCCGCAGATCAGGTTTACGACCCACCTCGTCCTCCGCCGTGTCAATTATTGTTTTTTTTTTTTTAGCGACGAATCGTGGCGGCGCACTAAAGGAACCGGCCTCCGTCTGGAGGAAGCGCAGACAATCGCGCGGGTCGCGCGTTCCCAGGTGGCTGCTGTAAACAAGTGCGTTATCATCACATAAACAATCGATTATGCGCACACACCGGCCCGCTGCGCAGGCAGCAACTCTGCGGCGGTAACAAAAGGAGCAGAAGAAGTCTTTTCCTCTCACGAGCGACGCATTGTCGTGCACGGCCCGAACAGACTCGAAACGGGCGCGATTGGGTTTTTTTTTTTTTTTTTTTGTTGCGTTTGCACTCTGTTCACGGCCCTTTCACATAGAGAAGGGTTAGAAGGGAGGGCCAAGTGGGGGGGGGGGGGGGGGGGGGAGGGGGGGGGGGGGGGGGGAGGGTGGGCAGGGGCAGGCAAAACATGACAAAACAATCCAGGGTAATGCTGGGAACAATGACACCCAGTCAGTCCATTCTTCTGGCGGTGGCTGCTGGGGTCGGGGCGGGGCAGATATCATCAGCGTCCCGGCAGAAGGCTCCCGTGGGGACAGGGGCTCGTCTCCCCGTCCAGCCCCCCGGTGAAGTGAGCAGGGCCGCAGGCCGCCTCTGCCAGGGTCACCCTGGCGTGTCCCACCGGTTCCAGGGCCGCTTGGGTAACCCCCCAACCCCCTCCCCCCTGGCCTGACCCACCGCCCCACCCCTCCTCCCCCTTTCTTCTTCTTTGTATTTTTAGGCTTGTTAAATGGTGTAATCTTGAAGCCAATGACATATGAAAATGTATGGACCGAAGAAAAAACTGCCAAAGAACAACTTTTAAAATTTTATTTTAATTTTCTTTCCATTTTTTTACAGTTAAACTTTGTTGCGGTAAATGGCCCCTCATGGGATCTGATCCAATCTAAATCTGCAGTGCACTTTGTTTTTTACATTAACTGAGAAATCTTGACTTACTCTTTGCTAAACATCAACAAGTTTACCCCCTTTTCACAAAATGCACAAAGTCCAATAACAAGCGTTTCAATCAATCAATTTGGTCCCATCAACCAATCAAGGAGAGCTGCTGAAAGTCTCCCTCCCTGGGCAATGCTATGGCCAATAGTGCCCGGCTCTGCAGTCAGCACTGACTGAGCCACGACTTAAACCCATTGGCTGCTCAGGCGAAGTGCCCTGCAGGCTCAGTCGGACTTGGGGAAAAGTGAGGGGCCCTCAGTGAAAGAGCCACGCCCCAGAGGGACAGCGCCCCGGCCGCGGCTCGGCGGGATGGCGGCAGGCCCCTGCCCGCGCCCGTTTGTTTGCGACTCTCCGTATTTGAGCGGATGTAGTGAGGCTAATGAAGGCAACATCCAGCCAGACGGATCGCTCTGTCACCGGGAAGCAGAGAGACGAGGCCGGGGATGACACAGCCGTGTCCGAGCGCACTCGGGTCACAAGCCCCGCCATCGCACAGCGCGGTCTTCACTCCACTTCCTGTCTGCCACCGTCAGTGTCAACACAACAGCCACACAGTTAAACGCTGTGTGCTCAATCAACTCCGAAAGAGTACATTTTACCCAGATGGACTACATTTCCCTCCTGTGCTCATATTAACTCAGGAGCTGAACTGAACAATGAGGCAGAGACCATAAAGGTTTGCAGGCTGGGGGGGGGGGGGGGGGGGTCAATCACCACACACCAGCTCAGCCAGAGCGAAGCTCTCAACAGAAGAACGTAGATCGCAAAACAATTAACATAAACCACATGCAATTCACCCACGTTAATAACGGCGACAGAGCAAACATCGCCTCGGCAGTGTCACTGTGTGAAGGCGTACGCCTGCGCACGATGCGTTCGATGGCGGCCATCTTTAAAAGATTTTAAAAAGGAGTAATTTATGGGGAGACAGCGCTGCACAACACCGACACTGGATAGCACATATAATGGAGCGAGCGGGTGTGCGCGACCCCGCTTCTTCCTGCCTTGATGTTCCCATCGGATTTGAAGGGATTTAGAAAGGCAAGAGGAGTGGTGGGACAGAAAGGCACTTTTGGGTATCACATTGCCAATTTTCACTCTGCCAGGAATTAGCACTTCTGCGGGATCCCACTGCGTCTCCTCCCTGGCGCACAGAAATCCTCCCTGGAAAGAATTGTTTTGAGAAGATAAGCAACCCGAAAAAACAGATTTCTCTCTCTCTCTCTCTCTGTTTCTCTCACTCTCTCTCTCTGTTTCTCTCTCTCTCTCTCTCTCTGTTTCTCTCTCTCTCTCTCTCTCTCTCTCTCATTCACAGAAGAGAATGTTTACGTTGATGGAGGTGGAGAGTCTGGTGAAACTGAGGCCCGGGGATCGAGCTGGCGACCAGCGTGCTCCGGCGACCCCTCTCCCTTTCTCTCCCTATCTTCCCCGGCCGAGGCGCGGGCCCAACCCAGAGTCCGATACGCCGAAATGGAGGGTGTTTTCGCCTCGGGGGGGAAGACGGCACGGCGTCCCGTGCGAGAGCAAAGGAAGGAGATTGGCCACGTTTCCTCCAGATAAACACCCCCAAAGTGGTGTGCCGGCAGTGCCGACATTACACACCGTGCTGCCGGTGTCACACAGCAAGAGCCTCCCCCACATCACTGACCTGTACACTTCTTTGTACAGTCAATCAATGATTTTTATACTGTTTTTTTTTTAATGTTTTTTTTTTAAACATGCTTCAAAGGATGGTGGATCTTTAGTCGACAAGTTAAATAACAGATTGGGGGGGGGGGGGGGGCCTTCATGCGTGAACCTGAGATTGCATCATCCAAAACAAAATATAACAAAGCTAATGGCTAGAAATGCATAATACATTCCACCCTACACAAAAAATCTTAAAACATTCATGTCCAAATATTTTGGTCAATTTAATTATTTCCAGTCAGACCCTACACAAAAAATTTAAAGACATTCATGTCCAAACATTTTGGTAAATGTAATTATTTCCAGTCAGAAACGACTTTATGAATGACAAACTAGGGTTGAAAAATTATAATAATTCTGATTAAATAATCTTGTTGTCTATTTGTTGTTTGGCAACAAAAAACCAACAAAATAAGTTCCTATGATGTTATAAAACAAAAACTCCTTTATTTTCCTTCACTGACAGTGGTTGACAGTTTACTTCAGTAAAGTTTAATTAAAAATTATTTTTTTCACTGTACAAGGAGAATAGCTTCAGTATCTCCTGGTAGTCAGTAGGGTAAACTGCTCCCACATACTCCTAAACAGCCTGAACAAACTGCAACAAGGACTTGAAGTAGCAGTTGAAGTGTCTGCAGGGAGGGAGGACAAATCAAACGGTTAAAAATCCACTGTGAATATGAGTTGTTCCCACTACTACTGCACCACTACTGATGATAATAATAATAATAATAATAATAATAATAATAATAATAATAATATATCACTATGTATATTATTATATTAAATATATTAATTACATGCCATGTTAACTACTCCAGTTATTACAAAAAACAAGATTGAAAAAATAAGTTGACAATAAAATATTTTTAAGTAAAACAACCATTACAAAAGAATTTGGAAGTTTTGGTAACTGGATAAAAATAGAAAGCTAACGTTGGAACTCAAAACACAAAAGAATTCTCAGGCCAGGAGCACAGGCCCGGTAGTGACACGCACAAAGAGAACAAACCTCTCGCTCAATGACGTAGCGATATTATTTGTTTTCCTGTTTGGGAAGATTTAATAAACGTAGAAAAACAAACAGGGTAAAGGCTGGTGGCAAGGCAGGGCATAAGCTGATCCGAAAGCCAGGACACATCCTCTTTTAGGAAGGAAGGGGATTTTCTGGAGAAAGCAAACAAAAGATATTAACAGTCGCTTTAACCCCACCGTGAACCTGGAACCTCCTGGACACCCTTGTCGGACTACCTCCCAATAACTTCCCATTACCTCTACACGACATTTACCCCAGATCTGCACCTTGCCACAAGCCCAACAGCCCAAGCGTGCAATCACAGACGGGGTCCCAAGAGGACCAGTTCAGGCGAAACGGAAGATCTGTTAAAATGTGGAGACCTCTACCACCAACATTTGTACCAAGGGCTTTGAGCGAAGGTGACTGATGAAGGAGACTGGTGATGGAGACATTCGTTTCAAATAAATAAAGAAAAAATTCATAAAAGAGCATGTATTATAAATATACTTTTTTATTTGCAGAACAGCTACGCCATCACTGTAAAAGAAAACAACTTTCGTGGGACATACTAGGTCAATCGGAGGGAATCGCTTATTTAGACCAACGTATTTAAAAACAGTTTCAACCATTATTGTGTATTTTTAATGTCAACCATTTTAACGTTCATTTGCATGTCCTCAACATTAAATCGGGTGAGAATGTAACCGTGGCCAATGTAAAATGGGTGATACTGTATAGAAATTGATGAAACGCAATACAAACCTGTGCAACATTACTTCTTTAAAACTACTTTTCAAACAACGTGGATTTGGTTCGAGAGCTGCAGTGTGTGCTCCAGTGAACACATTACAGGTAATAAAAGAGCAATAACGGAAAATGGACGCCACTGAAAATAATGCAGGTTTCACTAAAATGGATGTTTAAATTAGCATTGTTGGCTAATGAAACACCGGGAGTGGGTGCTGCTAACAGCTGTCCTTCATGAATCTTTCATTTCGCAATCAGATAATGCGTCCCACAGCCTGCTCAGTTATTCACACATAAACATTTTTGAGACGTTTTGACATCTGCTTGAGTGTCTCCTATTAATTTAGTAACCGCACTGATAAAATATAAATTAGCTTTATTTAAGATGGTTCGATGAAACACTGGAGCCCTTTTTTTTTACTAAACATCATGGAACGGAGGGTTGCCTTTTCTTGCTCGTTTTTCAACACACCACCCTCGACCCGTCTGCCCGTCTCTTTGGGGGAGAAAAAACTACTTTGGGACTGCGTTATCTGTAATGCAATACGCCATAAATGTAAGGGAGTACGAATGACTCAAAACAAATAAAACATAGGCTCATTCGTGGAAAGTTTGACGATGACAAAGTACATGCGTCTTCATCACTGCGCGACAAAAATGTATAGGAGTGCATGTGGATTAATAATACATCCCGCAACACATGAACGTTTGCCCTATTTAATTTACAAAGAAAAGAACATGCGAGGATGCCACTAAGGAATATTTTGTCATATATATAACTAGATTTATAATGGTGACAAATAAGGCTACTTAATAATACCATTGTCAAAATAACGCACATCAGACGGGAGTGCGTGTGATCTCAAAGACAGTGACATGGACAAAACATGAATCTGTAAACTCCCGCCAAATTAATCCGCATCCCCAGTTATATATGAGTTGTGGCAAATATTCATATGATTGAAAAAGACACAAAACAGCGTTAAACCACAAGTAACTAGTAACTAGTAATTAAATATTACCCTGCACTAAAGGTTATTCAGCAAACACTGTACAATAAATCATTAACGAATAAACCCCATTAGCTTAAATACATACATTTGACATTGTGTTTCATTATAGGGCAGGGAAAAGCGCTTCCGATTTTAAGATCCCATCAAGACTGAATGTAATGAAAAATATATAATTGTCAGAGACCCCAGTCTCACCGAGCAGTTTGATTAAGCTGCGACCAAAATATAGGCTAATCATAGCAAATTGTTGACGTATGACCTGTTGAATCAATTTTTAAGCATAATTATAGAAATTGATCTTTTAAATTTACTTACACTCATCTCATTAATTAAAAAAATAAAAAATACAAAATAAAACACACAATTACAGGTTTACACAATACTTTATTATGAAATAGTCCAATGGTCAACAGAATTTTAAAATAAACGTAAGACTCCTGTTAGTTACAGTTTGGTCTTAGTAATAATTTTAATCGTTTTAATAATAACTGGTTAAACATTAATAGAAGCAATACCTTAAATATTGCAAACAAGGCATTTTCAGTTGAGAGAATATGAACAGTCGGTGAACCTCTACACTTAACCCCCCTGCCCCCTCCTCCCTGCCCTTCAAAGACGGGTCAAGATTGTCCAAATAGTTTAAAATGCGTCAAATAAAGTCAAAAACCTTCCGGCTTTCGTGAGCTCCAAACCAAAACTGTGGAGAGGGTCGGTCTTTTGTCAGTTTACATCCTGGCGGTAATCCCCATCTTAAAAAACAACATTCAAAAATTGACAAGACATTATGTGCCTCAATCTAGCCTACACACAATCGGATAAATCTCCAGATGTTTACAGTTGTTGATGATGTGTCAAAAACCGACACCCGCGGCGGGGTTTCTCACTCCACGACGGTTATGTTCATTTAGTTAGAGTAATCATAGGCCTGCATTCAAAATTACCCTACTTTTCACTTGAGGAGTGTGAAAACAGCAGAACTCAGTTTTCTGAAGTTTTTTTTTTTTGTGTCCAATAACTTCCAGTCAAAGTTTATTTGGGAACAAAAATTGATCGCGCGAATAATAATAATAATAATAATAATAATAATAATAATAATGTTTTTATTTTGGTATTTCGTTATTATTATTGTAATTTCAGATCTAAATAGATGCATAAATATAAACAAATAAAAAACTCCAATTTATGCGAATATTGCGAGTCCATCTGAATGTATCAAAATTTTTATCAAACTTTATCAAACTTCCTGGAATTGAAGGAACTCAATCTCACAATTTCAAATGCTTTTCATTTTTATTTTGCGGTGTCGTGCAGTACCTGTTGATCTGGTAGCCACATGGAAGTGCCCCCCTCTCTCTCAGCGACACGGAGCGGCATGATGGGCTTCTATCTGTCACTGCGATGCAATTCGCTGCGTTTCCCGGCGCGTTTCAGACGTCCTGTATTGATCTCGCCGGGCAAACCGGGCCAGAGACGAAAATTATATTCGACAGATGCCGCTCATTCGTGAATAACAAGTTCAGTGGACGCAGTATCTTTCGTCATTATCCTGTAAGTTAATATTGAGTAACAATAGCTGTCTAAATATCAAAATCCACTTATGGGGCGATGGATAACCATGACCCGTTCCTCCGACCTTCAGCCGTAATTGCTAACTACACAGAGAAGAGGAAGGGTGGCGAAAAGGGCAGAACTATGTAAAGCACAGGGAATTCAAAACATTTTAACTGTATTGTTGCAAAAGCGAAATACTACCAAAGTAAATGCATTCACAACTTTGCACATTTCCCATGATTTGGAAATACAAAATCATAGCTGACCCGTACCATGCACTGTGCAAATACAAAAAAGGCCGTCTTATGATCACCCGGTTACATGTTGCCGGGTACACAATGTATCTAAAAATTTTACATTTCCCCCTTGACAATGTTCCTTTGAGGAAACAAGCGGGCTGAGACACTTGCATAGTCGTACAAAAACTTTTCCTTTTTTGTTTGCGGGGGTGGGGGCTGTTTCTGCGCAAGAAAGCCAGATTCACCATTCTATGTTATACTGTGCTCAATGAGAAAAGAAAGGAAAATGCAACATCGTGCGCATATTTAAACACAGCCTTTTGGTGTGTCTTTATGCGCTAGCAGAGGTCATAACACATCCGATTTTTCGCAACAAACAGCGCGACACTGGAAAACAACATCAATTTGTTGTTTTCCTCTTTGGCATATGGCTCAGCATATGCGTTATTTTACGCACTTTGTACAGTACGAATGGATCCATGAACTTCCCAATAAAATGTACTGTGACCTGAACCTGAACGTTCAGCAACTTTTATTCAGATGTGTCATAAAAAAAACGACAAAACAGCCACTAATTTCTTTGGATGTAGCAAAATAATAATGAGTGGCAAAATAAATGATGGAAAAAATAGATTAAGACAGATTGTTGTTTATGTTATTATTTGCCATTTTGAAGTTACTAATTTTCCGTGAGCTAAACAGAACAGCACAAGTACATTTTTTCAGACATTCAGTTTGCATGGTTAAGACAGGCCACGTTTTGCGCTTGGTACATTGCGTGCCACGCAAACAGCAAAACAAATGCTACAGACAGAAACATCATAAGAGGTTTCACAAGACTTTGGGTGTTTCATTGACACAGACCTGTTACAAACCCTATATAGATTACATACAATAGTTGACTGCAAAATAAACCTTTAAAGAAAATATTAATTGAATATTAATACTAGAAGCAAACACTGAAAAAATGTCTTGGGTAGGCTACAATCTGATTTTCCAATCACACAACAACACGGTAGTGCAACAAAAACATTGTTTTCAGTTATGGCTCAATAGTATATTGATTCATTTTTATATATGGAAATAATGACAGCGTTGTTGTTTGGTGTAACCTATTTCATCAGCCCCAGGTCAGCAAAAGGTGGCTTAATGAAGTTCGCACTATGAAGTATGATACCACTGACTAGGTCTCAAGGGGATATCATCCTTATCTATTTGTGTTCTACAAAAGTAAAGAAAAACGACAGGGTTTTGAGTTTTCTGTGAAGTGTTGTAAGCGTCAGACTGTATCAGTGAGATTGACACCAATACGACTGGGAAACACGTGAACTCACTGCAGTGAAAGCTGGGAGGTTCAAGTTCAATTGTGCATGACAGAGTGTGCGTTTTTAAACGTCTATTGAAGCCGATGTTTTATCCTAAACTACCCAATTCATAGTCATAGCCTGCAGAAAGACAATTTAACACATTTTCCAATGCTATATATAGCATACATGTTTGTATTGCCAATGTACTGCGTTATACGAACTAAACTGCTATGATACAAAACTTCCTAAATATTCCCATCGATATTTTATCCGCAATTCATTTTATATACAACTTGGGGTAGCAAAATTATCATATGTGCTGGACTTGACTTATCAATTTGAAACTGCACCAATAAGTGTAGTTTATATTTCAACCGAGGAATAGGCCAATGGATTGATGAATGAATGAATGAATGAATGAATGCATATTATTGTTACCGTCAACTTACAGCCAGTTTTGTCAACGTACGCGTGGAGAACTGGTTAAAGAAAGTATACAACTAAATACAAATTTTCTGGTTTCGCATTGTCACCGGGACTTGCGCTCAGGCCGATACATGTAGCATCCTTGTTGTGACTGCATAAGCCTAGCGTGGTGAGCTGATCAACCCCAGTTCAGGATCAGCTGCTCTTAGCAGAGCTGGCCTTGCAGATTCTGAATGTCCGAGGCAATTATTACATCACCTCCTATCTACCCAGATTGGAAGTAAAGCTCCCCAAATCCAGTTTGACAGAGGAACAGCTGAGCACTATCAGCACTGTCCTAAAAACGGAGGCAGTCAGAATACAATTAGCAATAACATCACATTGTCAATAATAATAATAATAATAATAATAATAATAATAATACGTTGTTTTAAAACTATCATAATAACATGCTTAGCTAATGCATCAGCATTCAATCAGATGTATGTCACTTAATGTAGATTTTGGAGTCAAGCGGAGGGTATATTAGGGTGAGCATTAGCATCACCATACGTTGAACAGCACTGCTTTTTGGTTCTTTGATTTATTTGTAAAATATCAGGTACACTTCCCTTCATATGCGATGAGGGATTTGAATAAAATAAAGCGCATTTGGCCCAGGGAATAACTAAGTGCTCGTTTGTAGAACATCATATGTTAAGCTCTAGGGCGTGAGCAATGCGTCCATTATATTAATTCTGCATAAAGCGCTGTATCCAAACACCTGGAAGAGTGATAATCGTCTCGGCTCCTCCTCTAGCGCTGGTAAACTGCTGTTCAGCAGCACGCGCGCGCTAGAGAGAGGAATTAGTCTGTTCACATACTTTTCTCTCACATTGCCTCCTGCATGTTGGGTTGGAAAACAGGAGGGGGTGGGGGGGTGATTGTAGAAGGACACATACCCGATCAAAATCTAATATTCACGCGATTATGAGATTTCAGGTTTTTAAAAAATAAAACAGAAGGAAAACGCAATTCTTACGGTCTGATAGATTTCATGTGCCCTACGGACGAGAGCATTTCGGAACTACAGTAAAAAAAAAAAAAATCTAATAGACTACCAGGCTCCCATACGGTATAATGTCCCACAATGTCCTTCTCGCATTTATGTTGTTATAGCCGTAGTTACACAACTGCAACAGATTCCTTGAAAACCATTAACCTGACTGGCATAGAAACTAAATTTTCAATGACTGCACAATATAGGAAACCTTAAGCATTGGTTGTCAAATTATGGTATAACCTGTCACATGATGAAAACCTACGAACAATTTGGGTACTGCTGCAACAATTACTTAATAATGCTGCTGCTATAGCAACAATTACTACTAGTAATCCTAGACTTTTCTGACTGCTTCAGCTGCTCCTACTACTGCTGCTGCTGCTACTACATCTAATAATAATTATAATAGTAGTAGTAGTAGTAGTAGTAGTAGTAATAATAATAATAATAATAATAATAATAATAATAATAATAATAATAAAAACAACAACAATAAAAAATAATATTATTTTTCTAAGTAACTTTATGTTATGTGTCCCGGTTTACTGATATTGCATATGTTAATGTGATTACAAGTTGATGGCAAAATTTTGATAGTCTAGATTCAGACCAACACGTATGCATGCATGTGATTATCAGAGCCTATTCTGCAACAATGAGTGGACAATTCAATCAAGCTGCTTTGCTGTTGGTTCGGACGCTTTTTTCGTAATTTCCACAAGTGCCAGTTAACCTCTGCAAACCTCTGCTAGACTAATGATAATATGCAACTCTGGAAAAATGTAACACATGCTTAAAATACTACAAAAAACATGACCAACCGCAAAGCAGAAAGATAGAATTTCTCCCTTAGTTTTGAATTCATATACATTTTCTGACACGCTACATACATTTTAATCGCTTTAAATATATTTTCTGCGTTCGTTCTAGAAAAATAAACACCACACAATTATATGTATTTAAACAAGCATGCTTCTTAGGCCTACATTCATTAAAAAACTCACACTGGATGTCGTCCTCCCACCAAAAAAGAGGAAGTACTACAATATGCATTATACGTGAAAATATAAAATCATCTATCAGCTGCTAAAACTTTTTTCGATGGGCAGACATGTCACCAATGCTGATCTGTTGTGGCCCTCATTCCTATTTAGGCTATAGTAAGAGTTCTGATGCATGAACTGAGGTAGGTGCTACAAACAACTCAAGTGCAGTCACTTGTGTATTTTATATCAAATAGCCCTGTCAAAATATCAATACACAATATGTATTGCCTACATATTGCATTTATTTGAATAGTTCGGCCGCGTTTCAGTTTGTATCAGGAACCCATGTCATTCGGCGCGCACATAGAGGTGACAGGCATTTATTGTGCGGTGAAGAAGGGGTCGCAAGCCGGACCTCGAATCTAAGTTTTAACAGACAAGCAAAACTAGTCAAGTTCATCTGCATAACGGTGCACTATTTTACTAGTCAGTACTAGTAAGATTCCTGTTTACTATGAGTGATAACCCATGGGGCTAAAACCTTTCGGTTGGCTGAGTCCTCGTCAGGGCCGTGGAATTGAATGCTTGGGACTACAGAGGCGCCACCGGCACATACAGCATACCTTATGGAAACACTGATTGTATGATCAAATTATAGAATTGCATATAGTCATCCCTTTCTATTCTTGAAACCTTTCACACCAATCCAAAAAAATACAAATAAAAAAAAAAATACCGAGAGTGTAATTCCCATGCGTGTGTTTACTTTCTTTTTTTATTACAGCAAGAATGGCTAATATACACCAACAGGAATAGCCTATTAACCTATATAGGTCCAGAAGATTCACACATTTTCATTTCACAAATTGCTGCTTGAAGGGAAAAACAAATCAATGCATGAAGAACCAGGAAACTAATGAATAGACGGATTTAAATTTAAAAATAAAAATAAAATAAAATACTAATACTACTAAATAAAATAAATACTAATACTACTAAATAAAATAAAATACTATTTTTCCAAATAAGTTAGGCTAAGAATGGCTATGACTGATTTTGAAGTGGTCGCTGGGGAGCAAGGTGGGAAAGCTGAACGTTTGGAAAATCCAAACAATACTGCATTATCTAGATTGATTAGCAACGGTGTTGATGTTGCTAAAATCCCACATGGACCCAAATGAAAAGCAACTCTGGGAACCGCATATACAGAGGCGCTTAAGAGAACTTTTTTATGAAGGAGACAGAGATGTCAAGCCCAACTGACCAAGTAGGCTAATACACGATAGCACCCTATGATATTATACTGTGTAAAATGTCTTTCAGTAACCTCCTCCACCCCTCTCAAACCCCCCCCCCCCCCATATACACACACATTCCTTCCCCCCAGTGTTCTTTCATTGAATCAAAATGACGCAGAGGCCCAAACCCCCCCCCCCCCCCCCCCCCCTCCGCCTCCTCCTCCTCATTCTCCTTCTTCTCCTCCTCTTCATCCCTCCCCCTTACCGAATCATGTGCCGGGGAGTTTCGCATTTCAGCTCAGCACCCGTGCTCCTCCGAGATACCGGAAGAAAGAGGGCCTGCAGTTTCAGTCGCCTGGTTCCATTCATTGGAGAAGCTTCCAATGGCTTCATTAGAAGTAACGAGTTGACATAAGGTAAATCTAACATCGAGGCGCCATTCTCTCAGTCTGCGGAGCGCCCTCATTAACTGTCGCTAACAAGCCGTGCAAATACACTGATTGGACAGCTTTCGTATAACTCCGCGGACGTAGCAGGATGCCCACTTAATGAGACCACACAAAAATGAGGAAAAAGGTTCGGGAAATTAAAAACTAATCTTAAATGAGCTTTTGAGTTTGCTGAAGGAGTTAAGCTTTGTTTAAATTACGCTTTGCAGAGGAAACGTAACGTAAAGCGCTATCAGCGATATCCACAGAGTATAGGCTATTGGTAATTAGCATAGATACTGCTAATGACAACAATAATAAACTTAAGACACGGATGTTTTATACTCTTTGGAATAAAAGCAGATTGTTTACTTTCTCGCCAGGTGATATGCCATCTACTATGCAAAACATGTAGATTACCGACGCTACATTTAAACGTATTATATTATTATTGTTGCTACATACATACATACACGCATTGGCTACATGGGCTACATAATCCGTGAATTAATGCATATAAGACGTGCGTGCTACTTACTGATTGCTTATATCCCTGTAAATGTCCAGCGCTCATAACAGATTTATAACAACTCCTGATGCAGCCTATTGCGCTGCGATTTTCGCACTTGCTTTAAAAACACCCGCGGGGGGAAAACAACGGCTATTGTCGCACTGTTCACGACTGTTATCGAGAAATAAAATGACATTTTAACTGCCTAAAAAGCACAGGTCAGACAAACTAGGTTTGTACTCGAGCTCGAACCGCCGAAGCTTTATGAACGTAAAGGGAAGCATTTGCGCCCCGTCCCGACGGTACCACAAAGCTACACGCAGCAATAGGCTATTCGAGTAGGCGGACATAGAGAAGGAACAGCGACAGAAGCTCCCAATGAAAACTGTGGTCAACGCGAGAGGAATTTAAGACTGGCCTTTCAGTACAGAAATAACACAGAGATGGTAATTTTGATACTTTTTGATACTCGAGGGTTGACCTGGCTTGTTTTATTTAACGATAGGCTAGCGATACGTTCACTCAAGTCAAACGTTAATAACAACGAATACTCTACTCTGGTTGACCGTGAATAAATAAAGCGGGGTTTAAAAAATATTACGTTTATTTAAAACAAATATTTGAAGCTGTAAATATCCTTATTGTTTATACATATTTTCTTTTTTATCTTGGTAAACACTACCAGAAACTTATTGTACCTGCTAAGCGACGTGGGAGTTCAGCGCTTGCCTATAATAAACTTACAGGATCCGGAAAGGATTTCCACTTCAGAACGTTGCAACGGACTTCTGTACGTCGAAATCTTGGCTCGGACTGTTCCTCTACCGAGACACGAAGTGTCCAGCGCCGTCAATCCGTTGTCAGAACATTGAAGAAAGAAGAAAGATCGTGAAGGGTTGATTTTGTTTCACAGTAGCCTATGCATGCTTTCCGGGCACGAACGTGGTACAAACGATTAGTTTGTCTTTGATCAGATTATTAAATGAATTCCCTTAGGAAACTGTTTAGTTACTCGCTAACTCAACATGGCACATTCAAAACCCATTTAGCCTATAGTTCTCTCCACGAAGATTAAATGACAGTAATCATTTTCTGGAATCAACAAAAACCTGGCAATTCAAATGCAAATTCTAAATAACCTAAATCACAGAAAACCTCAAAGTAGACTAGGTATTTTTATAACTCCAAATGTCCGAATTAATTTAAGCATATTCTTTTATTTCCGATACAATTGCTCCACTTCAAATCTGCGCACAAATATGACGTTTAATGGCAGAATATTGTTGACCCAGCAGGCTGCAGTTTATCGTGCTTAAAAGTTTATCAGATCATAGTGATCACTGTGGAATCTGAGGGTCAATAGAAAGCAAAGTAAAATATACCCTTTCCCTACCTTTCCCCTCGGTCTCTGTCTTTCTTTAGCTCTCTCGCTCTCTCCCCCCCTCTCTCTCTCACGGTGACGCAACACTTTTGTTTATTTTTTCCTTTACAGATGTGCACAAATTGGCGTCTAAAATGGGTAAATTAAGATTCTGAGGCCGTGTGTATTGTAAAATAAATCAATAATAACAAGAGGGGCCAAGGTTAACTTATAATTCGTGTAGCAGTTTAACGTTACTGATCTCTTCTGCCCATTTTGTAAGAACAGGCGAGTAAATAAACAAAGATCGACCTAGTGGTTTGCTTGCATTGAGTAGCACGTCTCCCGCTGGTCATCGTTAAGAGAAGAGCATTATAAGCTCGGGGATAAACAGACAATTAGACCAGGTGAATAAACTTGTTTAGGGGTGTTAATTACATGCTTAACGCAAACAAAAGCTATGTAAAAGAATGTTATTTACTACAGGATTTGCACACCAATCCAGAGTTTACATTTCACCACACAATTACGAGTTCAAATTATTTCCGAATATGTGTTTGAGGACTGCTTCCAACTAGAACTCCGTTTTTTAAATGAATTGGTTCGGCGAGTGAGTCGGCCAATATAATGACAATGCAAAACAGAAAAAATAAACGTGTAACATTTAGGATATTTCTCTGTGTGGTCCGAGCTCTTAAAGTTGAGGCTTTTGGACAGGAGTATGGCCAGGATCGAAATGCCGCGGGTTATTTCCAGTCCAAGAAGCTTTCCAACTGGACCGAATCAAGTGCCACTTGGAATTACCTCACCGGAGTTTCTTATGACAGGAGAGCAAACAGGTTTGATCCCAAAGACACAACCTGCCCCAATGAACAACACCCCCCCCCCCCTCCTCCGCCCCCAACATACATACATCCATATTTCTATCCGAGATACACATGTATAAATACACGATAATAGCGACTAATGGAAAACAATTTACACAAATCAATGTTGTTAGCCATTGTGGGTGTAATAAAATGAAAACACCCCAAAACCAGCCGCAAGCTTGTTGCACCCGCTATCTGAGTGGAGTGAGTCTGAGGAAAATGCTGTGGAATGTAAAAAATCTTTTTAAAAGTTTTGTGTAAATTCCTCAATGATTTTGTCGAAAGGAGGCTTAGTATAATTATTTCAGCTTTATTGAGGGCAGATTAACCGAAGTCTCGATGCTGCGTTTCACTACGCCTTATACATGCCCCTACAATGTCTGTATTGTTCGCTACTGTGTGTGTGTGTCTGTGTGTGTGTGTGTCTGTGTGTGTGCGTGCGTGCGTGCGTGTGTGTGTGAACTCGTACCTTTTAGAACCGAGCTAGCTAAACATACACTGCCAAGGCAGTCCCGACTAGGCTACTTTATTGAATACATTTCTCAGTAAATGTATTCAATACACAGTAAGAGCAACAGAGGTCAAGAAAATGTCATGATAGAACAGACTTAACATTTAAGGTCACTTTATTATTGTTGGATTAAAGTTTATTTATATGAACTGTTTAATAATAGCGTATGCGCACACGACCACACCACATTCCTTATGCATTTAGTGAAATTTGCATATATAGTAATAATACTGTAGGCTATGCGTGTATTAATGCCGATATGTTGTGTGGTTGGTTGGGATTAATTATCACCACTGAAAGCATCAATATTCATTGTACAATAACTCTGTTTGGAAACATGCGCTGGGCAAAAGGCCAGAGACTGCAACAGCCGCGTCTGGCGCTGGAGTGTGCAACGCCGCTCTTGGAAGCAGTAGGTACATTGGCGCGAGTCAGCTTTAATGTTACAGGACTGGTCCGTGCAGCCTATAGCCCAAGTAGCTATGTCATGTTACTGCAATATTGACATAGCCCGTTCAAGCTTTCTTTCCCTTCAGGCGTGCATTGCTAATTAAGAATACGTGGTCTGTGAAAATTAACGGTATTCGTTTTTCAAGGAAAGATGCGTTTTTGCTGTTCTGTTGTCCTCCTTGATGAGCATGATCCCTGTCTGGACGGGATCTAATGAGCTCAGCTTCCATTCCTTTTCCCGAATTAAAAGTGTTCAGATGGGGCGAATGAGGCGAAACTATGGGCAAATCGTGTGTGAATTGACTCGGTTAGAAACCCCTTTATTCAAATGTGTATTCCCGTATTCCTGCCTGGCCCATTTGGCACCCCCACAACCCCTCCCCCTCCTATTCCTCTTCCCTACATATCTTCCTTGCCTTAACGAGCCTCGTTAAGATCGTAATAATATTCCACCCTCTAATTGCTCATTCCATTCAACAAATAGGCAAGCATTGGCTTTTACTTCATGCGAGCCGGTGTAGAGGGAGGGTAGTGTTGAGATCGGAGTTTCTGATAACCCCCCGTGCGTGCAGCAGAAGTGGTGAAAGCCTCTACGTACTGGCTAATGATTGGCACGCTTGACAGTGATTGGCAGGGCTGCCATGACAACCTTACAACGACACCAAGAAGACCAATAGAAAAGCGAAACAAAATGTTTCAATGCTACACTCACGGTGGATTTAGGGGAGATATTATGAGGCTGGTGTCATTAGGCGATAGCTATTGAATCATTCAATCTTTACTCGTCGTTCCTTTTCCTTGATAATTTTCTTTCTCTCTCAGGTCATTCCATGGTTTTCAGATCCCCTTTAGAGCTTTATCCCTCCCATTTCTTCCTGCCAAACTTCGCTGATCGCCCTTTGCTCTTGGCGAGCAGCGCTCCCACCACCAGGTCTCCCGAAGACTTGTCAATGTTTCAGCTACCTACCCTCAACTTCTCTCCGGAGCAAGTGGCGAGCGTCTGCGAGACGCTGGAAGAAACCGGAGATATCGAACGACTGGGACGGTTCCTATGGTCTCTGCCGGTGGCACCTGGCGCATGCGAAGCAATCAACAAGCATGAGTCCATTCTGCGAGCTCGCGCTGTGGTCGCCTTCCACACGGGGAATTTCCGAGACCTGTATCACATCTTGGAGAATCACAAGTTTACGAAGGACTCCCACGGCAAACTGCAGGCCATGTGGCTAGAAGCGCACTATCAGGAGGCCGAGAAACTGCGCGGTCGCCCACTAGGACCGGTTGATAAGTACAGGGTGCGGAAGAAGTTTCCCCTGCCTAGAACCATCTGGGACGGCGAGCAGAAGACTCACTGTTTCAAAGAGCGGACACGCAGCCTCTTAAGGGAGTGGTACCTCCAGGACCCCTACCCGAATCCAAGCAAGAAAAGGGAACTGGCTCAAGCCACTGGACTCACTCCTACGCAAGTGGGGAATTGGTTTAAAAATCGGAGGCAAAGAGACAGAGCCGCGGCAGCTAAAAACAGGTCAGTTGGCTTTTGTCACATTGTTGATTTAACAATATACTACACGAAAACTGTATGAACGAAAATGCATTCATTACTTCTATCGAAAATGAAACAATGATTTGTATAAGAAAATCACAGTATTTACAAGCAAACGGTGGTGTTATGGTGGCGATGGTTGGGGGTTGGGGGATATTTTAATTTTGAATGTAAACAAACTGTTCTGCGAAACATACTGCAAGCTTTATTATGCTAGGCTACCGGAAAACCAGAAATTCAAAAGGCTTAGAAGTTATACATAAATGCGTTCTCAGTTTTAATTCAAATGAACGTATATTTAGCTATTCGCTGAATGTAAAATCATAAACGAAATGAAAACGCGCTGTACAGCAATACAATGCTGCAATGCTGTGAAATGAAAATACATTTAAACGAACTTGGTTCAGTGTAAAACAAAACAAACAAACAAAACAAAAGCGATAGCCTAAAGTCGGATTAATATTTGAATGCTGATGTGGACATGGATGACATAAAAACATTCTGTAATAATGAACTACACTGAACTATGTAACATTTCAGTGCTCTTGAATTGCAAAAGGAGTTGTGTGCGTGGCTGCACACGCAGTATCTTAAATAAAAAAATCTTATATATGACATTCCTCTTTTAAACCTTATCTCTACCAGTAAAAATGTTTGTCAGAAAACACCAAAACAAACGGCCTTAGCGACGCATATAAACACAAAATCCGTCCTTATGGTGAAAATCCAATAAACAGTTCTCAGTTAAGGTAGTACTTCTGCAAAGGGGCTTCTTTTGTAAACAGATGAAGCACATCTGAAATTATTAGTCTATTTCAATTATATATATATATATATATATATATATATTTATATATATATATATACGCACACACATATGTGTGTGTTTGTGTATGTATGCATGTATATATGCGTGTGTGTGTCTGTTGTGTGTGTAAAAATAACAATAATAACAATAATAATTATTATTATTTATTTTCGATGTGCTTATGTTTTGCAAGCTAGCATTGTTATCTTTTTACTTTTGTCAGTTTGCATATTTGATATGGGGATTCTAATAATTTATAATAATTTTCAATGGCTACACACAGACATTGAGAAATTTGTCAGTTTCTCTTGGGTTTAGTAATACACTCCCACATTTTACTAAAATCATTCCCCACTCGTTACAATACATTTTTATTTATATTCGGAATCAAGCATTAGCTGTATTCATGTTTACATGTGCTCATAATACTATACATTTTTATAAACCAAAATTATTTTTAAACTAAGTTGAGCCAATGGTCACATTGTGTGTCCAGCCGTAAAGCACATTCCCCAGTAATGTATAATAAATGAGAGTATCGCAAACAAACTATACACTGGAAATCCATAGCATTGAGGCAATTTTCAAAAGTATATGAAAAATACGAGATCATTTGGACAGTTAACGTTCACATATTATAGAGGTAAACGCAAAGGATTTGACTCGCGCAACATTTAATTTGCTATTATAGCAACAGAAGCTGTAACTTCAAAACATAACTGCGCCAAGTTTTGAACTTGGAAAGGGGCAATAAAGTATTAATAGATGTAAACCTAGTTACGTAAAGCAAATAGCCTAATGATGAGAAGAAAAAAAAAAAAACACTGGCCATGTTGTTTTCATTTTTGAAATTAAATGCAAGCAAAATAAATGTCTACAAATATTAAAATACACTTATGTTAAATACAGTAGTTTTGTGACTTATAATTTTTTATGCATTTATATTTTATTTTGAATAGTAGTTGCATCTTTTCTCAGAGTACAAGTATATTTGTTCGGACTAAGCACTGTGAATGAAGGGTTCAGCGCGTGCATGCATGGGTGCGTGCATTATGAGAAGCAAAGGGGTAGAGGCAAAAAGATAGGCAGAGATCTGTATTAATTGCGGTGTTATTTCTTGCTGTTGTTTCCCACCAGGCTTCAGCACCAAGCAATAGGACAGAATGGCATGCGATCTCTGTCAGAATCCGGGTGTACCCCGCACAGCTCGGCCGAATCGCCATCAACCGCGGCCAGTCCGACTACCAGCGTTTCAAGTATGACAGAGCGAGTCGAAACCGGCACGTCCATTCTCTCAGTGACATCGAGTGACTCAGAATGCGATGTATGATACAAAAAAGACAAGTATTTACAGGGAATATGGACCTGAAAAAGACTATGAAATATTGGGGAAGTAAAAAAAAGGACCAATTGGTATAATTATTAAAAAGAGAGATAAAAGCACGTCTTTTTCAAGCGCTTTCAGCGGACCCACGCCTTCCCCTGCCCCCTCACTACTTGCATGATATTTTTTTTTGTATCTGGGGAAAAATAATACTCTAAGTTCAATATTTTTTACAAGGATCGCGGAGAAGAGGGAATTACCAGAACCTGCTCTTTATCGCCTTTTTGATCTCTGTTTTAGTCCAAGTGATGATGACGCTCAGCCAAGATGCAATCCTGTTTTATTTTATGTCCATCAGACAATCATTTGAGTCGTAAGCACCTTTTTACTACACTTCTGTCACTGCCTGTGTGGGGTACTGGTCAAATGTGGAGCCGAATAGTTATGACTGTAACAGATTTTATTTTTATTTCGAGATTTTATATTGAATTATGTATATCTTAAATAATGCGATCATTCTCCCAGTCTGTAATATATGTGTAGAGATATGCTTGTATATAATACTGCTGTCTTTCTCCATTCCCTTTTCTATCCTTGTTCACTTTTCTTGACTTGGTGTTCCTACATAAAATATTTGTCAAAACGTAAGACAAAGTGCTCTAGGTTTTTTGTTTGTTTGTTTTTCTACTTTAAATGGGATAATGATTCTAGACAAACAAGTGTTATCGGTCAATTTTATGCAAAAGCGATTTAATATAAAATTTGGAGTATTCTTCATCAACATGTTCAGTCATTTTCCGTGCTCGCTTAAGGCGCTTATATTATTCAATGTTTCTTTACTTGCGTGTTTATGTTTATGTATAAATTTCTAAATCAAATACAGTATTCCATTTTCTTATACATTTATTGTATTATGTCTTTATTCTATTTTTGCTGTCGGCCTTGGAAAAATTCAGTGTCAAGCATATTGTGACAGCTTTCGGGATTGTCAATGGTGTTCATGGGGACACAGTCATACCGGTGCGCAAGCAATATATTTCCGTTTCAAATGTGGTGTGAACCACTGTCTCAAATCCCCTCCGTGTGCCCTGTACCATATCAGTAGATGTTATGTTGGTGCTTTTCTTTCTTACGGATGTATGCAGATATAACATAATCGAACACGTTAAACGTCAGTGTAGTGCTTAGACGAGACCCTTGTTTCGCCTTTTGTTTATGGTTGCCAGTGAATACAGAAATTAAGTAAACGCGCCATTAAATGGACTAATCATCGCGGACTCCGCCCCTGGCCCAATCTTCCATTGTAGAAGAGTGAAAGAGCCTTTCTTTTTAGAGCGAGCGGTGTTCCAGCCATCTCCTCGTGAGAGAGAAAAAATCCCCTTCCGTTTTACAGAACTCAGCTTTAATCAGTACGTCAACGTTAAAGTCCACGATTAAAAAAGGTTCATAAAACTTATTAATACGCCTCATGTTGATTATTTTATTTCAACTTTTTGAAACCGTAATACTTTTTCATGGTGGCCTTAATTGGGGGCACAACTGATTTGTCGTTGCACGCTGCAGCTGTTAAAATGTCTCTTTTGAATGGGCAAGAAAAGTAGGCCAGAGTGCACCCTCTCACCACTTTGATGGCCATAATGTCTGAAAATACACTGGAAAATATGCAACTAAATCTAAAAGCGCAATGACAGCACCGGTGTACTGATAGGAAGAAAACAATAGAGATAGTAATGCGGTCTGTTTTATGAGTGGACTACATGATATTAACAATTGACAAATACATGTGGACACTTTAGCGTAGCCCCGTACAAACAGTCTAAACATAGTTTTGCTCTGTATAAATATATTTTGACTGCTACTTAATGCATCAATTGCGTAACCTAAAAAATAAGACAAAATAACACGTGTGGGTGTGGTGTGGGTGAAGAAAAATAATTGTGTTATTATACAATCAACTATTCCGTATCACCACTTTATATTACCCAGTATATGGGAAAATTAATCACTCCCATGTTCAGAAACGACCCTTCCTCGAGAATTCGCATTTCTTTTCCCCCCTCATTTGTTCCAGTTGGTAAATCCGTTATTTTTTTCTCAAATGTTGAAATACGCCAGTAAAAGCAAGCAATAATTACATACAAATTACCGAAAGTTACAATTGTTTTAAAATATTAATTAAAACAGTATAACCTGAAATCAGAGCTCAAATTATATTTTGCATTACTGAATATATTGCGACTATTACTCACCAAATGGCGAAATTAAAAACCTAGTCCTGCAACTAAGCTTAGGCGATGGTTTAGAAATAATGTTATGCCACTTCTACATAAATTTGCTTTACATATTAAAATATGGTTTAATTTAATCCCAAATGCATTGCTATCACGATCAAACTGGAGTTGTATCACAGCGCATGCGCATTACAACCACCTAACTTTTTCCCTATATTTTCACAGCAGCTCTTGGCTTCTACGTTAAAATTGTATTGGTAATGTATTTATACAAAGTTTTCTACAACACTTCCGTGTTAGAAATATGTTGCATGCTGAAATAATGTTTATCGATTTGTATAATTACACATTGAGGAATATTGCAGACATAGGCCCACAAAAATCCACGTTCGTTTAAAGTCCATGAAAATCCCTAGTGGTTGATTGCGGCTGATGCAAATCTCAATTTAAACCCTTTTTCACCTCTTAATTCCATCTGTACGAGGAAGATAGGGCCTATCACAAGCACGGAGCCGGTGAAGCCTGCTACCCCGAGATCGCTGATCATTATCGTTACCTTCTCTCTCAATCTCCATTAGTTTATTGGCTACGACAAGCCCGACCTTGATTAAGATTAAATTAATCGGAAACTGAAGAGCATTTTTATCAATAAAAGGGATAGCCTACTACCAACAGATTACATCAAACAGATGGCAGCAAACGAATGTTATACTTTAATGGTCTGGAAATGATTTGTTTCGGTTATTAATGTTCTTTCAGTCTTAAGGTTGGTCACTTAACTAATGACTGCTCTAGACTGGCCAAACGCTTATCTCAATGGATAAAATTTGTAAATCACACCAGTTAACTAGCAGTCATACAGGTGGATTTTGGGCAAACGATGCAATGCTTACCCGCTCAGCATTAATCATTAAGTAAAATTTAATGGAATTTTAATAGAGAAGTAAGCTGGATATTTAGTAGGACAACTTGCATAAGCACAAATTCAAAAGTAACCATGCAAATACTATACAAAATTAAGAGTATATTGTTATTATAACATGCAAATACAGGAGTTATAGTGCTCTAAGCGACATACTGCTAAACAAAATTTACCATATTATGCAATGCCGATTTTTGTGGACTCCCGCTTGTTCATGCATTGCATTTTATTATTATTTCTGCAACTACTTTTATTATCACTACTATTACTATTATTATTAGTCGTAGTAGTAAAAATAGTAGTACTATGCAGTCGTAGTGATTCTATTATTGCAATAATAATAATAATAATAATAATAATGCTTTTGTTTTCTTGACATGTGTCAGCTATATTTGTAATAAGTATTCGCGATCCATCCAGCGAAATATTACAAAACAAAAGAACTTGGAGAATGGGAACCGCTGAGTGTGATACTCATATGAATAAGGACAGAAAGTAAACGAGAATGTGAGACAAGTGGAACAACAATGGACGGACCCCTTTTCCTTTCTATCTGTATGTGTGTCGTCTATAGTACGTGTGTCAAAAAAACAGCAGAAAGGATTATTTGTCCTATTCCCATAACCTTGTGCGCATATAGGCAGACGAGAGCTATTTGGCTGCGGCCTGTAGCGAGAAAGGCTTGCCCTGTTTTTTCTCTGATTTCATCGGTTAACTGAACACAACTTTTCTATTCGTGTGTATTCATGCAGCTCTCAAAGAGCGCCAGTTCCCTCTGACCTGGATTCAACGCGTGCAGTAGCGACTCAGCCTAACACCACAGCCGCTCTGGGCAGGACGGGGGCCTTTTCGCTTAGCGCTAGTTCTTTTGCTAATAACAGCCACATAAAAGGTAAGATGTCGCACTTAAACATATTCAGGGGTATCATATAAATGCATGTAACAGAATCGCGTTTTGAACAACCAATAGTTACTTAATTATTTATTCTAAACTTATATTAAAGAAAACAAACTCTCAACGAAAGGGCCCTTGGGCAATGTTTAATGTTTAAAAAGGATAACAAAAACTGCTCGAACAAAGCATTGTTTGGAATTAAAACTACTGTTGATTGGTGATTGTAAACAGAACGTAAGGACACCAAAGAACGATGATAATATCAGGTTTGTTTCGCGTTGCGTTAACTAGTGATATAACAGGCAGCAAACTTCTACCCTTATCAATTTCACGCAAACTATCAGTTTTATAACGACATTGCCACATATTCAACACAAACACTGGTGTGCTGCATTGTAACTAAACAAAACATAATAATCAGGACTTAAAAACAAGGCCAATACAAAAAGGGAAAAAGTACAGCTGAAGATTTTTTTCGCATTTCAGTTCGGGCCGCGTGAAGGCTATGTTTTTGGGTGCGTGAGTGTGCGTAAGTCTGTTTGTATCATTTGTCACGTGGGAGAGCGGGGACTTTCCAACATGGGATGACATTTAACAGATCATGTTCAACAAACCTGGGGAAAAAAGAAACGCTAGTTCCATGCTAGTTATGAGCTATAATGTTCATGCGTTAAAGCGTCTGTTGTATCCTTCACTATGCTTGGTCTGTGATAAAACATTCTTTAAGACTACTGGGATTTAAAACTGTAATTCTATTAAATAGTAATTGAGGGGTCACGAGAGGCTATGATACAGGATCAGCAGTGTATAAGCCGGCCGTTTGAACTTTAATTTGGAACCAAGGCAGATGGGATCATAGCCTTTCTCGGATGCTTACCGATTTAGAACTGGTCAGCACGGGAGAAAATGCTTTAATGCAGATTAATACTATTCCAGAAACCCCTCTAAATAAGGATGACGTAAGCGCTAGAAAATTTTAGCCTGTTTACCTGAAAGGCACCTCTTCTCCTAGATCATGAATTGTGGTAAAGAAGGGCAGAGGGTTCTCTGATCTTGCGCCTTATGCACGCTTGGCAGACACAGAGAGGCAGCAGCTTAAACCCTACGAGCACCTGCGTTTTCCATAGCCTGCCCCGTGTCATTTTACGGTTAAAACCCATAGCAATATCACGTGTAGGCTATTGGTAAACAATAGGCTACATGTGCACCAAACAATGCCTGCATATTAAATTAGTCCCTTAGATGTTTAAACGCATCTTTTCAAAACACCAAAACGGTGTGTGCTTGGTAATGTGCTTAGTATATAAGTGAATAAACTTTTTTTGTTTCAAACTTTAACTGCTTTTTTAAGCCAGGCTATCGAAAAGAAAATTGAATGTTAGCTACATGTTCAACGCAATAGGAAAGCAGGTGCTTTTATGTCATTTTCGGGAAATGAATGTGAGGCCAATTATTCTTATCGACTATCTTTATTTGTGGGGATTCCAGTGAGTTCATATAGCGATTGAGTAGGTTACATCCGAGGCTTCCCATCTTTGCCCCGAGCAAAGAGGAAACTTTGGACAAGGTCCAAATAAATATTACAAAGACTATGTACAGTCATATGTCTACTTTAGGACGATTATAAAGTTGAACCCAAGCCCGACCTATTAAATGCCAAACAACAATGTTCTGCTTTGGAAAAAAAACGCAAAAAAAAAAGAAAAAAAAAAGCAGCGGTCACGACAAAACCTTCCGTACCAGTACTGTCTTGTATTTTGTACTTTTAAACGGGTATTTCCGAAGGATGTACAATTATTTAGGGGGTATTTAGGCCTGTACCTAATTAACACAGGCTATATAATGAAAATACAAGGACAACGTGACATAATGTTATCCAGAAGATACAACCGCATCAGTCCCACCTGCACGCACGCACGCACGCACGCACACCACACATTCCACCAAATATATATTCCACATAACCTAATTCAATAACTTTTTATATAGCTTAAAAGATTACACTTGCATCCGTTTTTTCCGTATTTCAATCATTTCAATCAAACGTGGATAAAATATAATATCCAAATTTTCGTTCTCAGCTCACCTCTACAAATATTTTAAGAACGCTGTACAAACTGGTTCCCTCTAGCTAATAGGATATCGTCAACCATGTTTTCTACATGTCCTTTGTAATATATTATTCTTCAGGCAATTAATATTTAGGTTTTGTCTAGTATTAATACGGGTAACTAATTCACCACTTGCACAAAAGCGACTTTTGTTATGGACAATATTTAAAAGAAATTAATACAATTCCCAATGTGTACAAATAATTATCTTGAATAATAGGCTATACACTCTTCACACTAATATTCTTCGTGAATGCAGAATTATTCCACGGATTTTCTCTAAGAAAACGAACTGACGCCTATTTTCCCCCAAGCCAATTTAATGTCGCCATAATTCTGCCATTTCCGCCTCGTTTAAGGCTATTTTCAAACAGGACTGGGCGTTCTAAACTTTCTTTAAATTGGAGAAATCCTACCGAATTGCATTTGTATTTAAAAAGGTCAGATTCATAAAATGATTTAAAAAATCAATAAAAAGATACTGGTATAAGTAAGTTGGCTGGATTCATAGAACTGGAGCGTCCATGATTAGCAAGGCCCCGAGCTAATGATGATTTCAAACACTTACAAATGTGTGACGACATTTATAAATCTAATTCGGCCTTCTTTACAAGCAAATGCCGAGACAGTGATCTGATTAACGAGAGGAACGATATCAGCGTGCATATGCCTCCTTGTTTGTAGGCAACTTGGACAAACAACTTTAAACTGTTCGACGAATAAAACAACAAATTAACGCTATATGCGCTGTTCTGTTGGGAAAAACGCCGACAAACCAACCTTACCATACCAAGGAGTGTGTCAATGTGACAGATGAAGAGGGGATAGACAGAGACAGTGTGCTAAAGAAAAGGAAGAAAAGGAGGGGGCTTTGGATGGGTGTGTAATAACGGAAGGGGGGTGGAGGGGGCAAGAGTATGAAGTCCCATCTCATATCTTATATCCCAAAACAAAATGTGGAGCTCGTCTGTTTGAAACCTGTCCTGGCCCTGATTTCTCCGAGCTCCCGACCGCTGCCCGCTTCGGCTCGGCCTCCTCAATTAGCGCCGCTGCTGCTGGAGCCCCGCTGCGCGAGAGAGGTCGCCCCCCGAGCCGCCAATAGTCCTCACCACCACCTACAGCGACTCTGCCCAACAATCAGGAAACCATTTAGAAATTGACTCATTCTGTAAATAATCTTTGACGTCCTAACAAAGACGCCATTCGAGAAGAGTTTATTAGCAAGAAACCATTTAAACAGATGTCATGTTAGCTTTTCTTTAGCGTTTTGGTGACACATCTCCCATATGAATTGGCGATTGTTTTGCGCTCAGTCAGTGAACGCTCTGCTCCATTGTCTGACCGGAGGAGAGTTCCAGCCGAAATGAGTCCCTTTGCAAGCATTCATCAGAGCGCGAGGGTGGACCCGGCCACACACCCCAAACCCGCTCAGCCGAGACCGAATTACCAGCGACAGATTGCCCGCCAGTTTAAGGCAATAACTACTTTTCCTCCTCCTCCTATCTCGAGGACTTGACACATAGGCTACAGATAGACTGGCGCTTCTGTAAACTTGTTTCCTACCAGTGGCAACGAGACATTACTTACAGTAATTACCGCGTGCCCACTTGACAGATTGCAAAAATCTAGCGCGTGAATGTATTGCAGCCCTGTTTCAAATTAAAAGGACTGCCTTTGCATATCCTGTCCCTTAAGTCTATGCCAAAACGTGTTGTTTATTTTGAACGTCAAAAGTCTAAATTTTCAGGGATGCACATAGCTGTGCCGTTTAGTTTACACTCTGAGAGCCCTTCATCTATGATTTCGACTGGAAGTCTACATGAGAACAAATAAATATTATAATAATACACCAGATTATAAAGACACGCATAGCTAAACTATCTGCGCACATAAACCTTAAACGCGTTGGAATACCACCACCACCACTACTACTACTACTACTACTACTACTAATAATAATAATAATCGGTAAATTAAGATGGACAGTACTATATTTTAAAAATAAATATTATTTACTTTGATGCTCCTCGTTCATTTATTTTTATGGCATATTTTAAACGCCTTTGCTTTTAAATCCCTCGCCAGATTTCGAAAGATCAGGAAAGAATTCATTTTTCCCTGGTCTTCGATGATTCTCCAACCTTTCCGCGGAACATACCAGGCTATATATTATACAATACCGTATAAAAATACGTTATCTGTTGCAGAAGATTAATGTAGACATAGGCTCACTAAAAACACACAAAGATGAACACGAACTCCGTTAAAAAGGAAAACAAATTAAAGACCCAACTGCGCCATACTACAAAACATTATTATAATTAGGAAATTAGAGTGGGAGTGTGCAGGCTACTCATCGAGCACAGACGGAAAGGTACAGATGATATAGTTAACAAGGAGTTTGAGTCTGACACAAGCCTGGACTGCCCTTCTCAATTTAACCTCCGTTAAGAGCAGTAGAATGGATTACCCACCGAGTTGAGCTCGTGCTTACACACAACCCCTGACAGCATCGATTCAGAGCACTGCGGGCTGGTACAACGCTGTTTACATAGTCAAGTGAAAAAAAGTCAATTTTAGCTTTCGTGTGCTTTTACTGCCATCTAGTGGAGGTACTGTTAACAAAATGCCTGTGCGACAAAAATGAATCTTTCAATAAAAAATAAATGAACGCTAAGCGCCGTAAGCGAATTGTATTTAGAGAACATGAATTCAAATACTAAAATGTGGATAAACATTATTATCTGCGTAGATACTCAAAGTTTGCATCTATGCCCTAAAATGTACATGAATGTTAGCATTTAACAGGGCTGAGTAGGCCTAGTTGCCTATTTCATGAACAAGCAATAGGCTATAGTCCTACAGCTCTACGGAGACAGTACTGATTAGCCTGGGAGCACTGCGAACTTGCTGTGAAGCTCCAAAAAGGGTACAATCTCCAACAAAATCGGCTTAAAAAACTAGCATTGTGTTACGCAGTGTAATTAACGTAAAAACTGAAGGGAAAAAAAGATTTTTCCTTTGCGTTGCTATGTAACCTGTAAGTCCCACAACCGCACTGTAGCGTATTATTTAAAAGCTACTTAAACAGAACAGTCCATAATGAAAATTTAAGACGTTCCGTCTAGGCTTCTTTATTGCGCTTCTCACGCTCCAGTTAAAACCGGGCACCACGGGGACAGCGCCGAACAAGCATGGATATAAATGTTTTATCACATGAAAGTCAAATGATGTTGGAACACTGAACTGTATTTCCATTTGTGCAAGATCAAGGAATAATACTGTACCAAGTGTAATGGAATACTGGCTCCCTTGTTAATGTTTCACCAGTGATACCCAGAGATTCTGAGCTTTCGATGAGGAAATCTAACGGGTTCCGCTGGAGCGCGGCCTTTCAGAGTTAAACTCCAGGGTAAGAGCTCGGGCCAGAGAAAGCGTTGTAAATGGACAGTAAAACACACTTACAGATACAGGAAAAGCATTAATCGGAGTCTCTGAAGACATTCGGCGGTGCTGTGGCATGGTATAAATTTTTACATTTCCATTCAGGCTTTGAATTCCAAAAGAGTTTTGACGCTCTTCGTGTACATGAAAGCAGTACAGAAATAGACGCACGCGCCGCCATCCCAGACCAAAGTTAAGTTTTCAAGTGTAGTCAGGTAAAAAGAACACAATGATGCACATTTATGGTATTTATGGTGATAAGTCATATGTAATATTTTTTTAGGAGACCGTATATCGTCATGTAATTCGCAAATCAGTTTCAGGCTTTACAAGTTCTGTTCCGAACGACGGATTCCACAGGCATTGCCCATTGCCCTTATCCTAATCTCAAAAACAAAGCTTTCTGTAATGTTAAAATGTTTTCCCTACCACTGCATGATGCATCTTCAATAAAATCCGTTTCTATTAATCCACTAGAGCCATTTGCTCCCAGCAACTGACTAGGCTCAGTTGGTATGGCAATTCTATGAAGCCATTTGGCCTCTTAGTCTTGGCTCCACTTCAGCAGATTCCCCAGCTACTCTTCATACCCATCCAGTAATTACACCAGAAGTGACTCACTCATGCCTCTTTACCTCCAACAACAATCCACATTAATTTGAGACTCCTCCCCACTAATTTGAGATTGTACCATAAAATTCATACTAAAAAGCCCCTCCACCCCCACAAAAAAATTAAATTAAATAGCAGACATACACACATATTTGACATTTTTTCGTGTGGTGAGTCACTCTACTTCCAATGCAAACCCACTGAGGCTCCAGCTCCGTTTCCCCCATTTAAATGCATTTTGAATTTCAGCCTCAGCCCAGCTGGGTCCCTCCATGAGCTGCCAGCCCACATGGATTTCTGCTGTCCAGAGCAGCATAAAACTACATGCACTGCATGCATCATGCATACACCAAAGACCATTCACCGAAGCGCCATGCACCAAAGATCATTCACTGAAGCATCATACACCAAAAACCATTCAGTGAAGCACTGTGCATACACCAAAGACCATTCACTGAAGAGTCATGCATACACCAAAGACCTTTCTCAGAAGCATCATGCACCAAAGATCATTCACTGAAGCATCATACACCAAAAACCATTCAGTGAAGCACTGAGCATACACCAAAGACCATTCACTGAAGAGTCATGCATACACCAAAGACCTTTCACTCAAGCATCATACACCAAATATCATTCACTGAAGCATCATGAACCAAAGACCATTCACTGAAGTGCCATGCACTGAAGCAGTGATGGCACAGCAACCCTGTGGACATTTTGTGTACCTTTGGAGGATTTCTGGACCCCTTCCTCCTCTCAGTCTATTTCTTAAGTGAGTGAGTGAGTGAGACAGAGAGAGAGATAAATGGAAAGAGATTACAAGAGTGGAGACTTGATATAGGGGTCAAGTTTATGACACAATTACGTCAATATTTGTCAGTAATAAACATGGAGTAAAAATAAAAGAAGGGATTTCTTTACTGGAGGAGATTGTGTTTTTCAGGGAGGCAGCTTGTCACCAACTATCTTTAATGTCCACAATAGTGAGTTAGAGGTGCTGTTGGAACAGTCGGCAACCCCTGGCTTAACCCTAAACAACAAGGAAGTAAAATTCTTGCTCTATTCAGATGACCTGGTGTTGCGGTCACCCACTGAACAACGATGACAGAAACATATGGATCTGCTAGAGCAATATTGTCAAAACTGGGCACTGTCAGTAAACTTTAAAAAATCTAAAATAATGATATTCCAAAAGAAACCCAGGAAACCAGACGTGTTCAAACTAAAAAACATCACACAAGAGCACTCCATGTTCTATGATTACCTGGGACTCAAAATGAGCACCTCAGGAAAAGTTGGTCTGGCAATGAATAAAAAGCTCCTAGAGCCTTTTATGCAATTAAAAGACATTTTAACAAAACAGACGTACCAATTAGAATTTGGCATAAAATCTTTGATAGTGTAATCCAACCAACTGCCTTATATGGAAGGTTTCACTGTGAGAGATACAAAGCAGAGTCAAATCCTAACCAAGTACAGGCTCAGTGACACACCTTAGCAACTGAAAAAGGAAAAGACAAAAAAGCACAGTTACCCAAAGAAGAACGCATATGTGGTCACAGCAGGAGGTCGAGACAGAGATGCACTTCTTTCTGTATTAAAAAATATTCACATCTAAGAAAAATATTAGATATCAAAATTCCAAAACAAATGAACAAAAGCTGAAAATCCTTTTAGGGGAAGGACCTACAGCCTCACCCACAGCTGAATATGTTCTGGCCTGTCACAACCTGACAGCGAATAAACATCTAACAATAAATGACTGCTATATTTTGGAAACATAATGATAAATTGAATTGAATAAGAGTTAATACTTAATATTATATTACTGCCATGTATGCTGTTGTTGTTGCTGTTTTGTTTTGTACTGTTAATATGATTGATTGTTGCCAACACTATGCTTTGGCAATATGCATTTTGAAATGTCATGCCAATAAAGCATGAATTGAACTGGATACCACAGGCAACACAAACACACACACAAACACAAACACACACACACACACACACACACACACACACACACACACACACACACACACACACACACACACACACACGCACGCACGCACACACACACACACACACGCACACACGTACACACACACGCACACACACAGCCTTGGTGAGGCAAGGCTAAAAGCCAGCACAGGTCACTTTCACTCAGTGTCACTGGCACATTTCAGTGGTGGCGCAGGCCTGCCGTTTGCGCTACATTCACACCGGATATTCTGACTGACTGCACCCGTCTGTGAACGAGTCAGAGCAACTCCCACAGGGCCGCCTGACACCAGCGCGGCCCTGCTAGGGCTTCACGCGCCGCTCGGAGATCAAACAAGTGCCAAAAACAGGGTCACCTGCAAGTACACCCGCAGGCGGAGGAGTCCGGACCAGCACACGAAACAGAGAGACCAGCAACCAACTCCTTAGCAAACACATTTTCGTGTTTCAAGAATAATGGGGAACATTCTATGGTGTTATGATGGGGGTGTTCCCCTAACCATTCCATTCCATTATCTATACCCGCTTATCCTGGGCAGGGTTGCGGGGGGTGCTGGAGCCTATCCCAGTGTGCATTGGGGCGAGAGGCAGGATTTCACCCTCGACAGGCAGCCCATCTATCGCAGGGGCATCCCCAAACCATGTTAGAACATATTTATTGTTCAAAACAAGTTCTGTTAAAGTCACAGAAAAATGTTCCAAACTGCTGCATAAAAACTCACTGGCACCGACCCATCACGATTATCAAAACATCATGGAGGATACGAGCCAAATGGAAATTGGAAATGGAACATTTGTTTTATACTGCTAACATTTTGGTACAATGAATAAGAAGGACTATTCACATCTAGCCAAAAAATATTTTCTAACTTGAAAAACAAAATGTAATAACGTTCCAAGGCATTCTCTGCACTGTTCTTTGGGACTCAAAGACATCATTCACAGGACATCCGGTAAACGGGACAAATTATTTGCCGCAAGCTTTTAATCCACCTTTCTCAATGTTCCACGGATGTTTTGAAGACCAAATATTGTGAAGCAAAATGTGACATTGAGCAGGTAGGGGGGTAAGAGGAACACAGTGCAATACTATGCTTAACATAAATCCACAGTACACTCATATACACATCATTTCACAGCAAACCAGCATCACGTACTTCAAGGTCCATCAGGTGCTAGCTTAAACGGTAAAACAGACACAAATCACAAGTTTCAGGGCAATGCTGATCACTTGTAACTTCATAACTCTTTGAATAATTATTTCTCTCCACAGATATCGATCCAGTGATTATAGCTCTGCAGGTAACCGGGGGGGGGGGGGGGGGGGGGGGGCTAGTCAAAGGGACCCAACAGGGGGAGGAGAGATGTTACGTTTCATTACACTCCTAACGTAACTTCATTAGTTCACTTTTTGCCCCCTTTCCACAGCTGTGTGGCTAAAGGAGACGGAAGGTCGCTGAAAGGTTAAGCACTTTACTCATGTATGCATAAGCAGTGTCACATCTTGTAATTCATGCACCCCGCTTTTGAGCCACATGTCAAGTGCGTCCACTCCACCACGCAGCTGCACATTTGGAGCAGGGTGCCTTTCTCTACCACTGCAGATACGACAGGGCGAGTATGGAGTACGACTGTGAACCAGGCAATGGTAGGAGCTCAGCTGCAGGCTTAAAGCTGCTTTCAGAAGGATGGTCTTCAAAACTCCAGCTTGACTGCATATGCAGTGAAGCATTCCAGAAATCACAAGTCACTCTGATGTTCTCTGCCAAAGGGCCATAAGAATGAAAAGAACAGGAAGAGCCAATCCAAAGCCATATTTGCCGTTCACAGCTCCGAAACGAAGTGTGCTTGAATTCACCAAAATACATGACCCAGTTCAGCCGAAGCAAAGATGGAAAGATGGGACTGAGTAAAGTTTATTTCGATAAAATATAAGTGCAAAATCTCCCTGATCATGGTATGTGCAAAAAAATAATGCTTCGACGCTTCAAATCGAAACAGTTAAATAAGCCCAAAAGTGTAAAACTACATTTTTAAAAATTACTCTCTGTTCGTGATGGAGAAATAAGTACTCACAGCAACCACTAGAGGGCAAGCACGGGAAAGTTGTGTTTGAGGTTTGAGAGCTCGTGGACTGCTCCAGAAGAAAAAAACGTATTCGTTCATGCTAAGATAAACACTTAAATATACTTCATTCATTTGTGACTCCGTAAAAAGGTCTATTTTGCTGTAACGCGTCTTTGTGCCAGTGTCTCTGGAGAAAGCGCTACACAAAAAAACGGAACTGAACTGAATTCGAAGTATGGGATCTATGTTTTGATAACAGCCTTTTTTTGTGGTCCAATTTCACTTCACTGCATGCTTTCAAAGTGTGGCCCTGATATGGTATGCTCCAACATGGGCGCCATTAAATTCATGAGTTCTTAAAATACATTCGTGGTTTTAGTTCTATTTTGTTAGTACAGCGTCAGAACATGGGAGACGTTACAGTATCCCCTGTTCGACAAGTAGGCCTAAATCATTTACATTTGCGAGGACATAAGAAGCTAAACTATGCGCAGGTTGCAGAAAACATGTGGTTGATCATACAAAAGACAACTTAAAACCTGGATGTGTTAGAAGGAGGGCTGTGAGGCGAGTGCACACACCTCTACCTAGTCCAGCTGCGTTTTCCACCAAACGTCCTCAAATGAACGAGAAAACAGCTCAAACCACATCATCCAGTGCAGATGAAGAGGACCAACTCTGGAGTCTCCGTCAATCCCAGGGGCCGTCGTTAGATTTTCGGCGGTGCTTTGGAATGGATGCATCTGATGCACCTGAATCCTGACTTCCGGTACATGAGGAAACTCAAGTTTGCAAACTAAGTTAGTAAACACGACTCTTGTGTGGCTTAGCTTGGGCAAAAATTGACTTGCGGTTTCTGAGATTGTTTTATAAATGTGGTTGTTTGTTTAGGAAATGTTTTCTCCTCGTCTACTCCTACAATTGAGAAGCGTAGTAAATTTCACCCGCTTTTACGGGGAATTCGCCTCCAACGGACTCCCACCACGTGGACACCCAAATCAAAGGTATGAATATTGTGCCTATATTACATTAAAATAATAGCAGATTTAGCAGATGTTCTTATCCAGGGCAACTTACAATGGAAACACAATTGCAAATATCAGGAGTGGTAGTGCAGTAGGCGTAATTCCCAACAGGGGGCGAAGGAAGGTCCCAAAAGCATTGGCAAGCGCAAGAAGTGTGAACAACTTGTGACCTACCTTATTTAATATCAAACTAAGTTGTGCCAAATAACTACTACCATACTAAGAATTAAACTTGCATATGTTATATGAACAAGAGCAAATAACCACAGTCCTGACGTGGAAAAAACAGCAGTGAAGGTGGTTATGCTTGTGACCAGCATGCTGGAAGCAGCTGGTCTAGCCTGACCGAGCAGGTCTACCTGCTTGACCATCACATTACCACCTTGACCAAGCAAGCAGGTCTACCAGCTTGACTAGCATAAAGCCTGCACTGCCCAGCTTGTATCAGCAATAGACCGGCATTAACCGGCTTGGGACATACTTTTTTTTTTAAGTAGGGAGGCTTTGAAAGCAAAAAATAGTTTACACATAATCGGGTTTTATTGTCAGATGAAAGTGCTAGGGAGGGTCACGGTGGAGGTGCCACTTGCCAAGGTGCAGCCTGAAGAGGGGGATCTTCTGGTCAGTGTCTCTGCTGTTCTGACTGCTGTGGGAAGCGTAGTCCACCAGCAAGGGACCGGAGCAGACAGTGTACGTATCCAGGAACTGCAGACTCAGACAGTGGGTGGAGCCAGATGCCCAGCTTTGCAGAAGGGAGGGTTCTGGTGATTGTGTATGGTCTGGGAGTCTTTCAGAGGTATGAAGGGGCGGTCCCTTGGTGGCCTGGTCAGCTAACACCAAGGCTTTAAATTTCATTTGAGCAAGTAGGGTAACAAGTGGAGGGCAGTAAGGAGGGGGTGACATGGGATTACCCACCAAAAAACCTTAAGAAAAGATTTAGAAAATAGATTTTGTATCAGTGTGTTTTGAATATTAAAGCAAATCCCAGCTCCTCTTGGCTAATAGGCTAACGACTATTATTCACAGATTGCCCAGTAGCATATGACAGATCATTTTTATGGGACTGAGTTATGATCCAAAATAAGGAGAATAAAATCGATATAAAACCCTGCACACTATGCAGAGTCTTCCTCAGCCTAGAGCCGAGCATTGGATGTGCGCGTTTCCTTATTTTTATTTTTTATTTTTTCTCAAACCACAAAACACAGGCTTTTTTGAGTCAATGCTGAGTTACTGATGTAGGTTGAATAATACATTGGGCTAAGTGAGTAGAGTGAACAGATGTGGAATGCCATCTATGTGGTTCAGTCATGATACGAGACAAGGTCACATGGAATCTAGAGAACAGGACACACACGCACACACAGACAAAGACACACACACACGCACACACCCACAACCCCTTATTGCAGTAAGCTGTGGAGGAATTTGTGCTTGGATCAGGAAAAAAAGTTTAACAATCTGGACAACTTTTCCGTCCAGTTGCTTGAAATGTTTCTCTTGAAAGTGTTTCATTTTGGGACTCGTGCTGCTTATCATCTTCAGCTTGAAAGTAGATGTAGTTTCCTTGAAGTTTCTTGCAAATCGCAACCACTTGCATTAAAGTAATAACCGGCTCTCAGACATCGCCAAGTTCAACGACAAAAACAGATTAATATATCTTGCTGCCAGCAGACGGAAAGGTGGAAATAAATGCTGATCTGGAGGGCCGGTGAATTATGTGGAATGTGGTTACTTTGAGTGTGGTCTTAATGGGCCAATATAGATATTTAAAGGGAAATATAAAAAGAACAAACAAATAAATACTGTTCCTCTTGGCTGGCAGCCATTTCGCATAAGCATTCATTCAATAATTGAAGTGCACAAGATGACGTACAAGATTGGGGACGTGCATGCTAGTGTGTGCCTGCGCCCCTGACTGGTTGGAGGACGTTACTGCAAGGCGACAGAGCCTACAGTTCGGATCAGGCAATAAAAATCAGGGAGAGAAATCAGGTAAATGCAAGCATGAAAGAGGGAAGCCACATTTAAAATTAAAGGGATCTTTGCTACAATTGTTTCTAAGAATGTATCTAAAGCATATTTTAAGTCGGTTGTTAAAACTATTTTAAATGCAGGAAAATGTTTTCTTTTCTTGAGGATTTAAATTTTCCACATCAGATCTGTCAAAACCGCTTCAAGGTTTGTCAAGGTTTGTCTGAAATGTAACCGTCCTCGTCCTTAGGTTGTCTGTTTGGTTATGTGCTTTATGACGTTGCGAGCCCTGCCCCATGTTGCTTTGTTTTTTTTTTTAACCCTCCAGCCACAAGTCAGGGCTGTTTAGCTGCACTTCACTGCCGGCTGCAGCCTTACCCTTATCTGCTGACAGAGGAAACGGTCTATAGGGCACTCTGAAGCCGTGAAGTGAAATGGCCTGTGCCACATCAACCTTGCAGTGAGGGACGAACGACCAGTCATGTCTCTCTCTCTCTCGCTCTCGCTCTCTCTCTCTCTCTCTCTGCATCCCTTTTCTTTCTCTCAGAAAAGTGCAGTGAACCCGTGGCACGTTGTCTGTCGCTCACTGCACAACTGTTCTTCTTTTCCGCTGGTGGCGAGAAGCAAGCAGAGCTCAATGGACAATTTAGTCGAGCAGCAAAGGAAAGCTAACAAAGCAAGAAATGCCTCAAACAGCTTTCGCATTACAATGAACGAGGTCTTCGGCTCGGCAGATGCTGACATTTGGTGTGTAAGAGATCTGCAGGGAGAGAGAGCGAGATAGAGATAGAGAGAGGGAGTGTGTGTATGTGTTCGGGGGGGTGGGGATGGCCGCTTTAGCCAGCAGCTACTGTGCACAGCAACTGAGCCATGAAAAGTGGAGTGTGGATGTTGCTTTCAGAGGTTGGCTAACTCTCTCTCTCTCTCTCTCTCTGTCTCTCTCTCTCTCTCTCAGGCAGGGGGTGGTGTGTCTGTGTGTGGGGGGAGGGGGGGGGGGCTTCTTTCTGGAATCATCTATGCTGCCGTGCACCTGTCCACATGACTTGCAGCGTGAAGGCAGATTATGTGAGGGAAACATGACCCTGATGCACACACGTTTCCTCATAGGCCCAGTGCAGAGACACAGTGGGCTGCCCCCCCGCCCCCAGGCAGAGTTCTGCTCTTGCTCCAGCCTCTCTCAGATTTGGAGGGGTTTCCACGACTACACTGTGGGATAGGGGTAAGGAGGCGTGTGCGGGGCTGGCCATTGTCCATTTAAGCCTGCGAATCTACAGATGAGCAGCTGCATGAGACAAACCATTTTCCCCCCTTTTTCCTTGATGCAGTACCTTTTGGAAAGAATTCGGACAACCAAAATCATAACGGCGTGTTATCTCCCAAGACAAGCCTGTTTGTGTTTCCCATGAAGCTGTTGTGAAATGGGATTCTTACCCGAGTAAGAACATTAAAACAGCAAACCTTAAATCATGTTTCCCACGAGTCAAAAATGCAAATGAATTTACTCTTTTTTTTTTGTATGAATGGTCCATAAAGGCTGTACGTGTGAAGGTTGCTGTATCAGGCAGACCCTAACTGCCGATATCTTCATTCATGACGCATGTCCTACACCAGAGGGAGCCGTTGTGTCACTTTTGATAAATCCAGAACAGCTCCTGTAGGAACTTTGTACTGAGGTGCAGGAGAGCTTTGCTTGAGGGCAGGTGTGTGTGTGCTTGTTTTTCTTCCCCGCAGATTATTATGCTTAATTTTCTGAACAGTTGTATACGTCAGTGTTCATGTTTCAAACCAAATTAAACACAGTTTGCAGCTGTAGCTAGCAGCTATAATTTTTTCAGTGTCAGACCAAATAAATCATTGGAGCGCACAGACCTAAGGTAAATGAGAGCACAAGTTTGCTGGAAGGTCAGCTTTCCTTTAGCCAGTGATTTAACTGGAAATACTTTTTATTCAGCCTTTATTTAACCAGGAATACCCCATTGAGACTTAAATCTGTTTTGCAAGGGGGGCCTGTTTGAATTGCTTTTGTATCCAACCATGTATATATATTTACACAGCTAATTAGAATAATTAAACATAAACCCTTCTGGATCCTGGATAAAAAATATTACATTACAGGCATTTAGCTGACGCTCTCATCCAGAGCAACTTACACAACTTTTGCATAGCATTTACATTGCATCCATTTATACAGCTTGATATATAGTGAATCAATGCAGGTTAAGTACCTTACTCATGGGTACAACAGCAGTGCCCTACCCAGGAATCTTTAGGTTACAAGGCCAGTTCCGTACCCATTATACTACACTGGCCCAAAAACATAAGAGCATACAGGAATAATTAAGACGCAGTGACTCGCAAAGGAAATGTGAATGGGATGACCTGGCTCTCTGCACGTCTGCAGGTTGCAGGTCCAGGAAGTGGGTTTGGTATGTGTGTTGAGGATACAGTGACCCCTGACCCTATACCGGCCGCTTTCTGATAGCTACGATTTGCACCGCAGCTGGCGGACGTCGGTGACCCCCCACCCACCCCCCGCTTACGGGGCAAGGTGGATGGGGCGTCCTCTCGCTGCGTGTTTTTCCAAAACCATGACGCGGCTAACGCTACGCGGTTCCGGTGTTATGACTGTGGGCGGCTTCCCTTCGCACCGTCGGGGAGAGCTGGACGAGGGGCTGTGGGTCTGTTAGCGTGGTTCAGAACAACAGCTCCCGAACGGGGCCTTCTGGTTCGTCATGAGATAAATATGAACAAAAAACACTTGCTGGTTGCTTGTTGCAGCTGTTGTATTTAAAGTATGTTAAAACACTTTAAATTTCATCGTTGAACAAATGTTAGGGAACATTTTAAGAAAGTTTACTCACAGATACGCATTCATGTATTTAGTAGAATGTGGGCTTGTATAGTTTGGGAATGTCTGGCCTTGCAGGGCATGGTTTTGGGCAAGGGTACAATGGTGGCAGGATGGCGCTGGAATCAGGCACTGTGCTTTTGCCTGAAAGTGCGCCTTCGATTGCCAGTTACACCAATGTACAGGAAGCCAGCCAGCACCAAGAAAGTGCCTGAATCAATAAAAAGGAAAATAACCATTCAGATGCATAATATGTCAATATGTGAGCAATGCCCTGTGAATAAGGGTTTCTATCAAGCAAAAATGTAAATAAATACATAGACACATAGTTCAATGGAAACAGAGAAATTTGGCACACAGTTACATAGGTACATAAATGATAAATAAATAATGAACAGTGACACTGTTCTATAGATCAGTGTCAGAGAAACCTAATATCTGGGGAGAGAGAGGTACACTGCTGCTCTGTACTCTTAGATCAGCCTGACCTTGATTTACAGAAAACATTTGAGGAAAAATCCTACACAAAACTCGCTGAAGGAAATGTAAAACTACCCCACTGGGGTAACACAGTCTGTGTCAAAGGACCTAATAGTCCTGAACTAATCCAGCGGTGGTGAGGAGGCATTGGTAAAATAATCTGAACTATTGGGAAACAGCTGGATTCCATTTAAATAAGAACAAATATAATGTGAATAAACATTAGCTGTTTGTTATCAATGGTAAATAATTAATTGGCCACAAATCTTTCCCAGCATGCACCTGAGAGCCAAAAATCAAGCTCCACAGTGAGGCAAGGGTATGACACTTGAGGGCAGAGAGCTACGCTGCTGCTCTGGGCTCCGAGATCAGACAGTCTCACCTGTTTACCTGGTCATACCTGTCTGGCTGTGAAGGGAAACAAATGAGAGTTCTGTTGTACAAGTGAGCTGTGCTGCTTTTTGTTCCGAGAGCGGTTAAGTTACAGTGTGTGTGCGTGCGCATGTGTGTGTGTGTGTGGGTGTGCTGTATGCACGCGTGTGTGTGTGTGTATATATACTGTATGCGTGCACGTGTGTGTATGCATTCGTGTGTGTGTGTACTTTATGTGTGGGTGTGCGGGTGTATTGGGATGGCCTCACTGGGATCTTTGGCAAATATGACAGTAGACATGAGACAAACATTTTGGATGCAAACCTGTGTGTACGGTACCATGCAACATAGGCCGTCTGTCCCTTGGAACACATTTTTGGAGTTCGGCTGGCCGGCCGTTTAGCATACGTTTGTCATGCCATAGAAACTGTGTGCACAGTAGGTGACACATAGATTTCTAAAGTCTAAGTGAAAGGTGATAACTTCCCCGCTCTGGCGCGACACTCTGCTTTCATATTACTTAACATACTCCACGTGACGCACAGAGCCAGTGGCAGGCCTGTCGTATGGAACAGATTGCTTACACAGGAAAGCCTTATAACATTCTGGCTCTACCAAGCATACTTTACACCCCGTTCGTTCTCTGAAAAGTAGTTGCCAGTCACATTACCCCCAGCTAGTTTTTTATTTTTTATTTTTTATAATCTGAAATGATAAACCATCTGGTGCCGTGTAGAAGGGTTTCGATGTTGTTGGATATTTAATCAACGCTATAATGCTGAATAAGTTTTAATTAGTATCTACTATATAAAAACAGCATTGGCCACCGCTCTGCTGTCTACCTGAGGAAAATTATGAGATCTATTTGTGGATTTCATTGCTGAGAGTCTCCTTCGCAGTGCAATAGCTCTCGCTGGACAAAAGGTGGCATTGCATTTCCAGTAGTACATCCAATTTTGCATAAGAATGGACGAAAGCTGACCGAATGCTATCGTACGTTATTTGCGGTGAAGTTGATAATGGCGTGACGGAGGAAGTAGGGTGACATATTTCTATTGATTTACGATGTTAATAATAACAACATTATTATTATTATTATTATTATTATTATTATTATTATTATTATTATTATTATTATTATATATCATACACATACATACACATCATAACTGCAGTGACCTATACTCGTAATATATTTTATGTGGTCATAATCTCATTATATCGCGTCTGCTATTCGTGGGAACACACTGTTTTCCTTCTCTTAAAGTACACCAAAAAGTATCTGGTGGTCGTATGTTAAAATGAATGTCATGAATATCATGAAATAGGTTTCGTATTTTTGCTCGCTTTTGAATGCCAAGGAGTCCACACGAGCCAGGCTTCCTTTTGGGGGCACAGAATTGACCTCCGTCCAGATCAGCGTCTCTCCAGAAAAAAAAAAACGAGATCCTGCCCAATGGACTGAGGTCAAGTTCAGTACTTCGGAAGAACCTTGTTGTTTTATTTACTGTGGAGACAAAAAAGTAACCAAACTTGATAATAGTGAACGTCAAATGCCGCGTAGTCTTCGCTATAGAGTACCAGTAGAGAGCAATTGGATAGCTCTTTAGACCATAGTTGTGCGGAACATTTAGGCCTATAGAAAACACGAAAATTGACACTCGTATTCTTCGCGAAAAAGTCTTAAATGCAGTTTTAATACGGAGTTAAATACGTAGTTAGTACATTAATTAAATTAAACCAATTAACTCATCCAATAACTTGGCAGCGTGACATTTTATTTTGGGCGATTACGCGCGAACTAATATGAAGCATACACTCGTTAGAACTTCAAGGGACCGTTTTTTAGTTGAGCAAAATGTGTAATTAATCACAACACGCAATTAAATAATATTGTTTTCTAAGCTCTGACCTAAATGGCAGGTTTAACGTGAACAAAATAGGCCTGGTGTATACATGAAACATAAGGTCGCATTTTTCTCTTCATAACGCTTAATTATATCGTCACAATCACTGGGCTAATATTGACCTAATGCCCCCTTAAATGTGCTTATTCTAAAATATGCTCATGCAGCCTGTTAACATTTCCTCGTGGATTATTTGTATACAGTTTTTTTTTTTGCGAGTTTTGTAAACTCACTTGTCACGGTCAAATAGCTGTAGTCCTTTTTTTCTGACGTACCTAATCCGATTTCATCTTGCTGTTCCCGTTTCATTTATTGGACAACAAAGGCTTGCTGGCGTTCTCCTTCTGTCCCTTGAGGCCGCACCTGCCTGTCAGCAGGAGGCTCAGTAAGGTATACGGATTTGTGCTCTGATTACGGTTGCGTCGTGAAGTCGGCCGTAGCCTATATGGCCAGTGTTCACAGCGTTATACTCAAAATGCACCAACAGGCTCTACATCCTAAGCAAGTTGCGTTTAATGGTCGGTATCACTTAGCCTGACTATAATTCCGTTGCTGTATGATCACCAATCAACCACCACCGTTCAATGTTTAACACCACAGCCTACTTGATCATTAATACGTCAGTCAGAAACCTCTATTTTGATGGTTAAAACGTGAATTAATATTGACACATAACATTAGTATTTAGACACTTTCATATTATTGTATTTTCGATTTAAAGAGTGTGAACTGTAAATACATATTTGCCTGGCGAATCAAATAAGCTGTTGGGTTCGTCTGAAATTAATTGATACCCGAAAGATTTGTTTCTCTCGTTGTTGGTTCAAAGTTTGGTCCAAAGCGATTTTCGCTCTGAATTGCCTCATTACAAAGTAAAATGTTTACTGTTGAATCAATTCTTTTAGAGTATGGTCCCTAACGGGCTGTTATGTGGTCTTGAGTTAAATTAACACTAGACATTTTACTGTGTATCACTGCAGTAAAAAGTTACACAATATTGATCCATTCAGAAAAAAAGATTTTCTGAGTGTTTTCAAATCGGATGGAAGACTTCTGGAACTGTTACAACTGTATGGTAATATTTATAACTGCATAAAAATGTTGTCTTATGGTCACAAAGACTGATAACCAAATAATGTGTTGCATTCTTTCGTTCCGAAGTTACAATAAACCAATTTATTGAAGTTACATTTACATGTCATCAAATAAGATAAAAAATCTAAGGGCTTGGATTATTATTATTATTATTATTATTGTTCTTGTTGTTGTTGTTAATATATGTGTACGGTTTGCTGCTGTTGCACCTTTTATTATTTTCTACAATTTGTGTATGAAATTCCATTTACTCAAATCCACGGTTTATTTATTTATTTATTTATTGTCCGTCAAATTGATTCGGTCAGTATATTTTTTACACACCTGTCGCCTTGGCGGAACAACATACAATATGTTGATAGCAGGATATTCCGATAGCCAATAAACTAATAGAACACCCTGATAGTGATTTAAATCCAAAAGGTGTAGGCTACATGAAAAAAAAATATTCCAGAAATGTTGGTTGAAATCTAGTTATAGGCTACTAAATCTTCTACCTGCTATTAAAAAACCAATTTCTTGTTTATATAAAATACAAGATTCCCATCTTATTTACCCACATTTTTGTTTTAATTCTAAAATGATATACAACAAACCATGGCATATTGTAGAACATTCTGTATTTTCTTTTTAAACCACGTAATAACTACAACTGCAGTGCAATAAATTAAAGCAACAGTTGCGGTTGTCGTGACTACCGTCTCACTGTGAAGTATAGAAAAGAGTGATTAAAGAGCGTATTTGCTGAATCTGATGCATTTTTCGTTGTCCTTATACCTATCCTATATTTGGAAATTAAGCAGACTACTTTCGATAGTGTCGGCAACAAGGGATCACGGGCAGAAATATTTGCTTACACAAATGACACTCACAGAAATCTCATTCATAATATGAAACTTGATGCACTATGCCAGTGAACACTTCTATTTCTGAAGATAGAAAAAGAAGATGCTTAGAATGGCTTAGAAGAATGAAATGCTGTATAGATCTCTACAGAAAAAAAAATTACTTGTGGGAAAGCCTTATTGTAGTTGGTAGGATTAAGGCTAGGCAGGCCGACATATTTCCAAAATAAACTTTCAAACTCGGAAGCTATTAGTAATCACTGCGGGCAAAGTCGGCTACATAACAACTGATTGTTGTTCAGTATGCAGTAATATATGTATCTCAACCGTTTTATGTTGTGAATCAAGAATCAGTGAGGACAGCAAAGTAAGGCAAACTTAAGTCAGCTTTTTAGGAGAACTATAATGTATCTTTGTGTTTTATAGCCTTTAAAATATAGCTTATTTTTAGATTTGCATCTTATTAGGATGATGTGACCATTGTTGATGTAGCCTAAGTCTCAGCTGACAAGACAATTCCGTTTTCGGAAGGTTAATGTGTCATGAACCCCTTTTCATTGTATAGCCTATAGGGTTTTAGTAGATCCTGTTTTCACAAACAAAAACAAAAATGACTGACAGTTGGACTTGTAACTCATACTCTGAGCTGGGTCCAGAGTTGGTTAATTTTATATATTGCAGGCTACAGCCAAAATAATCATCTATAATTGTAGAATGTATAGGGAAATCGTAGTCTATGTGTGAAAGACAGAAAGGAATGGAAGAACTTAAGAACTGTAGAACTCATTGTATATTGCGAAAAATATAATAATATTAATTTTAGTGGGTTTCCCTTAGTGACTCCAGCTTCGCCTAACGGAATGGCCCTGATTCAATTGCAGTCTTTCCATCTTCAGAGTGTACAGCCATCTAAATGGTCCGTCTGAATTTGAAATCGGCTAAATATGAATATGTGTTACAGGCTGTGCTGTTAAACAACATTTTAACATTATTTATAATCTGTCTCTGTCCGTCAGTTAATCAGATCCATGACGAAAATTAGCCCTTGAAAGGTCATACTTTCTGGAGAAGAGATCGTATATGTAAAGTCGCACCATATTCGGGAAACAAAATGCAGGCTACACACGCACTTCCACGCAGTCTGAAACATGGTTTCAAATGACTCGATTTTTTTTTCGGAAAATAAATGTAAGTTGTGTAAAGCGACAAAGTTAACTTTACAGACATGATTGTGCTGATGTTGCATCCTGTAGTCTATTTGCCTCCAAGGAAAAGCGCGTGAGACCCAGTTCATTGCTGCATTGATTTTCACTTTTCAGTCAAAAAATGTGCCTTATGAAAGGAGACAACATGCGTATCCCTGATCCGTGCATGCATAGGTCTTGTTTTGTGTTGCCCCATACTCAACCAGCACACTTAAAATGCGCATATAAAGTGTTCCAACTGGAAACGTTAAAAATCCGCGGTTCTCCGGTGTATGCCTATGCAAAATCCCCATGTGTCTAAGTGAATTGGAGCAACGTTGGTATATGTGTCAGAAACTGTTAAAAAATTAGGGACTTGGGTCAAAAGTTTTAATACGAGAATGGACTGTTGTCACATATTTAGTTCTGTTAATATGTAGCAAAATGAGAGAGGGGGGAGGGAGAGAGAGAGAGAGAGAGAGGTGAAAAACGAAAAGACGCAAGAGAGGCATGAATTAATGGAATGCGAGCTCTTGTATAAATAAGTTATTGTTTAGTCTGTTTCCATTCATTTTCGTTTAGCTGCAGTTTAGAGTCATTTGCTAATAAACAGACCTTCCATAGTTACATCAGCATATTGTTTGACATTTATGACCAAGCTGGATTAATTTGATATGTTACTTTTTTGTAACATCTTTAGCCCGAGGTGGATGGGGGTTACTGTAGCCTAGGATTGACTGTATGTTTTCTTAATTTTCTGTAAATTCACTAAAATTTCGTATAACGCCTACATATACCGAAGCCAGCATTTAATGGTTTGGTTGTTTGTTTGGGGGTGTTCACTATTCATGAACCGGGTGAACTTCAACATGTATGAGCACATATTAACCTTATTATGAATTAAATAAAAACATTGGGCTTTATTTAAAAATAATTTACGGACGAGGTATTCGAAGTCATGTCAGACATACTTTAGTAATATACCAATAGGCCAATGCCAATAGGCCTACCAATCAATAATGAATCGAATAAAAAGAGTGGTCCTAATCTTTAAAAAAATTAAAGGCAGTTCTCTTATTCTTGTTATTCACTTTATTATTCACATTAGCAATCCCGCATTCGGCTTGCATTGAAATGTATATTATATATGGTTATAAGTACTTAGAGTTAGCCTACTTCTAAACTGAGTGTTGGGCCAGCTCGTTATATGATTCGATTATCTCGCCCCTGAAGCGAATCGCCGCTTTAGCAGTGGCAGGAACACTGGAAACGGTCGCTTTCAATACGTACAGTATTCAGATAGGCTATGGATAGCTCCATTTGAGCTGTCCTCGCGATTAGGCGGCTATTTAGACGGTTGGCGTTATTGAGCTGTTACATATCATTTAAACTCCAGGATAGTGTAAAGCCGCAAATGTTTCAGTAAAAGCATTGCTTGTGTAAGTACAAATCTGGCTGTGTTAAGCAAAGTGTGGTACTAATATGTGGCAGGCATGTGGCACGAGCCGAATTTCATATTTAGCGTGACAAATGATGCGTATGTATGATTTATCGTAGAATTATCCCACTTAAAAGAAACCAAAAAAGATAAGGAATTAAGATAAGGATAAAGGAAGAGACCCTCGTAATGAGTGATATCACGTTGTGAATGATCCGAGGACATGCGATTGCACAACCGTGAGAGTCTGCTGGGATAAGCTGTTCAAACAAAGTGTAATCTTTCAACACTAGACATGATTCTATATAGCCTCTGTAGCATATCGCGCTTCTGTTCTCTGTTCAAGTATTGCACATGGTCGCCGTAGCTTTCAAGCAAATTAGTTTTGTAGTTCTAGACTTGTGTCAGAATGCCACGCGCGTATCCAGAAGTAGCCATTAATTATGCCTGCTCGTTGAACTGAGATAGGCCCCACTTTATTTCCAAGGCTGCAGCGTTATGAAAAGGCAGTTAAAAGACCGCCAATTTATAGATAGCATGACAACTGATACGCAGAACTCCTATCGCGTTTAAATAACATGATAGATTCAAAATAAAGCAGAGGTTTATGCTATAAAAATTTAAATAAAATTTACACAATGACATGCAATTCCGTGTACATGAATCTAGTGTACTATGTCAAGGCCACACTTAATTTTAGGCAGCGTAATTCTCCAAGTCTGTCTTTAATTCACACAATTAGCCTAACTGAGAATAAACCATTTCATTCGTGTGCATTCCTATCACAACAAATCGGAGTCTTTTCGAATCAGGACAAAAGACAGACTGCCTGTGCAATATTACCATACATCTTTAATGACTTCAGACGTATCACGCACAATTTAACTCGCGCTATCAGCACTCAGGAGTGGTGATTGAAGAAAAAGCCAATTGGCCACGTACTGACAGCTATTACATAACAAACAATATCCACGCTTATAGACCAATAAAGAGAGCACAGTAGAATAAAAAGTGCAAAGTGCGTTTTAATCGCTGTATATGTACACAAGGCACGGGGCCACACTGTCCAGGGCTAGGCTGGAGCGGGCAATGCTAGACCAGTTTTGGAATGGTTCGACTAATAATCTAAAAGCAGGAGACTGGTATTACTTTAAAATTAAAATAAAAAACGACGCCACCGCCATGACAGAATGCAATTGCATGGCTAATAAAGGAGATCATGATATACACGTCATAAAGTAGAAATTACAGAGTTAAAATATAATCAGAAATGTTGAAATACATCATGTCGTCTTTCTTCTATCAAGCCCAGTAAGCTGACAAAAGAGAAAACAATCCAGTACAACTCACATAACTTTATCGAAACGTTCCCGATACTGTTCCTGTTAAACTTCGTACAATTCCGATAACACTCCTTTTCTGTTGCCCTTACAACCTTACTTCGCTTTACCAGGCGAGTTTGACTCTGAGAGGCCAAGCAAGGCCTCGAGCGGGGTAGATTTAATCGCTGATGGCAAAACTTCAGTATCTTTCCCATTAGATGATGACGCGTCCATAGAAACAGAATGAAAATCCCTTATTTTTATTCCTGTATTTTGTGACCCCCTACTTTATATTTGATTATGGTCATTCCAATGCAATACATTGTTTATATCCATTTTGCATTATGTATTAGCCTGCGCCTAGATGCTTACAGATGTAACCAATGAAAGTATTTGTGTGAAACGCATTTATTGAATCAAATGTCGACTATGCATTTCAAATTGGCTTGGCAATCCTTTAAAGAGGTCTCATTATTGATAGGACAACAAAATTAAACAGAAACCACATGTGATAAATCAGACACATTCTCTACTTAATAAATTCAATGTTTGTTTTTATTGTAAAGGGTATATGAAACTATGGTGGGATCGATTTATTTATATTTTTTATTATTCGCAAAGTTTACATGCAGTCGCTTTCCAAAATAAAATACAAAAAGAAGAGATTATAATCTTAATCTTTGTTTCAAAGACTTCTTCCCCTATAATAGATCTCCAATGTGATACCCCATAAAAATAAAACCAAAGATGGCCTTTTTGATAATCTGCAGTGCGTAAACAAATAGAGAATGGCTGGGGTATCCAACTGAGTGTATACGGATTTGTTGAAATCTGTCCTCTAAAATAATAACTAATAATAACAAGAATTAAGACGTTTTATTGTTACTGTTTTTTGTATTACATTCTATTAAAATACCTTTAAACGCCTACCATCTCTCCTCTCTCCGTGCGGACAAAAACATCCTGACTCTGGCTTTTCGCTTGTTTTTGTACATCACTTCAAGTGTCTGATGGCTTTTCTTCTCTCGAGCGTCCACGATTCTTTTATTGTCCTTTAAAAAGAAGTCCCTTCGTTTAAGAGCCGAGGTCGACCAGGTTGGACGACATAGGGTTCAGTATAGTATCGTGCAAAGAATGGTGATGGTGCACGGTGTCCGTGCTGGGAACGGGAATAGCACTGGGACCAGGCGGTGGCGCGAGGCCGTGCAAGGGTGGTAGCCCCGAGTTTGAAGTCAGGAGCAAAGCTGGGCTTGACGAGGTGTGATCAGGGGTTCCCGAGGGTGTTTTATCGTCGTCCGAGCTCCCCAAAATGGTTTTATTTCCATTCATGGAAGAAGTCAATGGGTTATGGCTGTTCGTATTAGAGTTCTCGTTGTTTTCCCTGTCCAAGAGAGAAGGGTTGTTAGGACAGTACAATGCACAACCATGTAAATAACCTTACTCTTTTTCTTCTTTCAGTTTGGTGGGCTAAGTACAAGCTCCCGAAACCTACAGCCGAAACATATCAGCCCGATCCCAATTAACTAACCTTTTTCAAACATATCCGACATCCTCAGAAATCTGTGCGGTGACAAGTATTGGTGAGTGTCCATCGAATTGTAACGAACATACAGTATGTATATTATCACTTATTTTGTAGTCTTCATTAAAAGAAAAACCATTTCCAGTGCGTTTACGTCCATACTGACTGAGAGTGTAGGCCAGTTTAGGCTACTACGACAGCTTGTGTTGAAGGATATGCCTGAGCGCACGAAAATACGCACGGACACCCTTGTTTCGAAAATAATCTATGTTATACCATGCTGGGAGCTTTACTTTGTTTCTGAAATGCAAATTTAATGATTCATGAATTTAAGCAGACCACCGATGCCCTAAGCAACGTCAGTTTACACAACGTTAGTGTAAACTCTGTAGGCTCTGTAATAGGAAAGCCATCTTAATCCTGCTATTTGGTCCTGAGAAACAAATTATTATTATTAGTAGTATTACTATTATTAGTTATTATTATTATTATTATTATTATTATTAATACTACTAATACTACTAATAATAATTTATCAAAAGTACGCACACCTTATATATAGTTAGACGTAATAACAATAATAATAATAATAATAATAATAATAATAATAATAATAATCACCATTTATCCAGAGTACGCACACCTTATATTTAGCTAAACTTAACAGGAGTAAATATTATATAATGTAAAGTATTGTGTATGTGTGATACAGCGTACTTTTCATGCCAGCATTTGTTGGTCCATTCTACTTAATTTAAAACAAGTGTACATAAATAAAAATCAGCAATTTAGTTAAAACTTTTTTGTAACTTGAAACTGTTCCACCCATTCGAATGTCAATAACAAAAATTGATTGTCATTGTGAAAGGCTTTCATATATAATTAATTTTTTACTATATCTAAAACATATAGGAAGAAATCACTTGAACACTTTTATGCAGTTGATCTTTATAAAACGGAATAAAGGTAGACTACAACAAGCCATTGCACAGCACAGGCAAAACACTAAATTAATATTAAATAGGTATGTGTATTTTAGCAAGTATAACTTGTAGTGAGTCAGACTCCTAAAGTAGAAATGCAATGATTTACAGCGGTCGCTTCAGCTTGAGTTAGCTACCGCCGGGTGAAACCAGACACTCTCTTGGGTGAGCAACTGACAGGCGAGCTGTGTGCTTTTAAACCCTAACATGTATAGGCCTAATTAACAAAATGTGACTTTGAAATTTTCGACAGAGTCATAAAGAAATTGCGGTGTGATCACGTATTTTCTTTAATAGCTGTGCCCAGAAGGAATAATGTCAGTAAAGATTTTATATTTACTTGTGGCCTGTCAGTGTGTATCTATAATCTAACTGCGTTATTAAATTTAAAGATTTCACGAGGACAACAACAATATAATCCGGAGATCGTGTGTTGTAAGGGGTGATGTATAAGGGTTCTCGTGTACTAAATATTCATTATTATTGAATTAACAAAAATCTAAACAAGTTTTTGACTTGAGGCTATTTAAACAAAGAATTCACATTTTGCCGGATTTATTTTGACAACTGTATCTATGTTGTATCATATCACTTTTGTACTGTATTTCAGTAAGGAAACCAGTTGCTCGCATGTCCTGACAGATTCTTTTCTTCTTGTGACATTTTTCTGTTTCAAGAAAATGCAGATTTTCAGTGTTCCTTCCAGTGTATACTGTGAAGTGAACTCCTTTAAAGGGGGCTTCATTAAATATCGAGAAAAACAATTATATGACTGTGTCATTGTGAGAACACGTATTACACTTACTCGTACCTTTCCTTCGCCTCCGCCGCGCGGTCCCTTTGCCGTCTGTTCTTGAACCAGTTACTGACTTGGGTGGTTGTCAGTCCAGTGGCCTCGGCCAACTCCCTCTTCTCTCGAGGGGAAGGGTACGGATTGTGAGTGTACCACTCCCTCAGTACGCTCCGGCTCTTTTCCTTGAAGCAGTAACTGGTCTCCTCTCCGTCCCATATTGACCGGGGCAAGGGAAACTTTCGGCGAACGCGGTACTTTCCCACAGCCCCGAGAGGGCGGCCCCGCAGTTTTTCAGCCTCGATGTAGTGTGCCTTAAGCCAAAGTTGCTGCAGCTTTGGATGATTATGCGGAGAGAATTGGTGGCTCTCTAGAATTTTATATAGCTCTCTGAAATTACCCCTGTGAAAAGCAACTACTGCTTTTGCTTTCAGGACGCTTTCGTTCTTGTGGAGGTGTTCGCATGCTGGTAAGGACCACAAAAAGCGACCAAGACGTTCGATGTTGCCCCCTTGTTGAAGAACCTCACAGACGCACGCGACTTGCTCTTGCGTAAAGCCAAATGTTGGAAGCATAGACATGGTTGCTATTTAATGAGCAGGTATGTTTATCGTCTTGTTTTACGTTGTATTTCAAACTAAGACATCAAAAAGCCGAACGTTGTAAGTCCGTAGACGGCAAGACTTCAGAGTTGCAAGAGTTTGAAAAGGACGATGATAAATCCAATCCGACTGGAAAACTTTTTTAGTCCTGTTCACAGATACATTATGTACGACATTCCAATTAAACTACCAGGAAACCAAGTTTTTCTTCTCCCTGAGTCGATCGCCACCTTTTCTATACCGTTTCAACATAACGTACTCCTAAAGACTAGCCTCGTTCGCTTGTTTTAATAATATTATTCTAAGCTGGCAAGAAAAGCGATTATGTGAACTGTGATTGGTTGGTTATCTGACCCGGGGATGGTGAGGATAAGACAATAGTTTTAGTCAAATTATTTGCCATGGTTACGCTGTCATTCAAAGTAACCCGATATGCTTTGAGGTGGCTCCCTGGCTCCGCTGACAGATTGTTCTCTCCATTCCTAGCCCGCCTACCGATTGAAATATTGCTTAGATTTTTTCTCTGTATATTAAATTTTTTTTGCACATACCGTGACAGACAGTCGAACCAGCCATAGAGTGCCGAGTTGTTGTGTTGTGATCCTTCCATTCGGGGGAGGATGGCGCCAGTGAGCAATGCGCTCCTCCATTGCGTGCGCATTTTGACGGCGCAGCAAACTAAGACTCCAAATGTGTTAAAAACCCAGCTACTACGGAATAAATGAAGTACATGTCGGCTTGAACAATTTTCAAAAAATACTCAAGTCCATAATTATATGTAACAAATATGGACATTTTTACGTTCATTAGCTATATGGAGAGGGAATTCTTGGCCACTGTGGTCGCTTTTCAAGACATTTTTGACTGGAAAAAAGTCTCTGGTTGCTTTTGTTTATATAAAACACCTCTACACGAGACTCCACAAGTGCACGAACAAATTTCCGCACTAGATTTGATGAGTTCTTATAGCGTGTTTTATTTTTTAATCTAATAACTAAATGCAGCATTAATTTAAGTGTGTTCAGTAGCAATGAACGCATGCAAAATTATCTCATGCACCGATTAATTACATAAAAACAGACTAATTATAAGCAATAAATTAATTCGTAGGGACATGAAAGCACATCGATAGCGTTGGAGCCGATATGCCTACACCGTGCCTTACTGCGCGCACACACAATGTGTGCGAAATATCTTGGATAGCACGGTTTCCAGGCGCAAAGGACTTGCTACTGTATCACAAGCAATGGGTTTAGACAGCCGAACTCTGAAAGTCATGTAAAACAGAGCCAGAAAGGTTGAGAGGATGATTCTCCCCTTTTTACAGTGAGGCGTGGGCACAGCTAGCGGCTCCCTATCTCAGAGAGTGAAGACGGAAGAATTATCCCCCCATTTCTGCGAGGAATTAACCCGTGATCTCGGTAAGACAAAAATACCACGTTGATTTAAAACTGATGCTTTTATATATACCTTCTTATTATCCGTGATCTTTAAATGGCTCCCTTCGCATTAAGTAAATATTTACTGAATTAGGCTACGTGTGTCTGTATCTGTTTAAGTGTGACGCGTCGCTAAACTCGGCTAGCGTTAATAATATTTTTCATTACTTGTTTTTTGACTGAGGTGTGCTGACCTTTCATCCAGTCTTTTGGTTTTACGCGTGTGGGTCCGTCGGTCGAAGACGTTATTGATGCAGAATGGACCACACGATTGATTCTATAACGTGTAATTGATTTTTTTTCATCAGATTTCTTAACTGATCTCGTCTTTCATCGCATGTACTTAATCTGTGTTCTGTCAATAAAACAGTGTTGAACCTGTTAAATAGCCTACGTCAATTTTTCCGGGGCTTAAGACATTCTATTAATTTGTAGATAGGCCTATCCTACTTCAAACCACAATAAGGTTCCTTAAATCTTTGTTTTATGTTGTATACACAAATAAAGATTTACGGAAGGGAATGTACGTGATTTCATGAGATGAAAATGAATTGGTTTTGTGTGTGTCTGCTTTTTCCACTTTAAATGTTAAACAGTTTACTCTTATTTCTCTCGAGCCGTAGTTGCTCTAATCTGTCGCCGGGGGATCGCAGAGCAGCTGCTTCATTCAGCTTTGCCGCGAGGGAGATGCAAGAACATTGCATTTTTCAGCTTTCCTCCCAGGCTGTCAAAGAAAGTTTTGCATACATGCAATTCATCACCGGATCTTTCAATATTCAGGTTAGGAAAGTGTTTCAGTTAGCACCATCGGCAGAGGTGCGCATGTACGAATGTACGCTTAATTCATATATTTATGAATACATTTTTGAATATGTATTTCATCAGTATGCTGTATGTCTTGATTTTCTCGTAAATGCTGAACCTGTTGCCTGTTGGATATATATATATATATATATATATATATATATATATATATATATATATATATATATATATACACATACACACATACATACACACACACAAATAAATATAAATACATTAATTATTTGTATATAACTAATTTTCTAAAATGTCTCTTAGAACCCTGTAATTCTCATGCACGCGCGCGCGCGCACGCACACACACACAAGCTAATAGCTTGAGCAATAAGGCCTTGTAGTTACGACTCATGGTTTCCCTTTGAAGAGTGAGACAAATAATCCTGTAAGGAAGGAGACCCTAATCCATTTCCATGTTGTGTTTTCACTAAGAGAGGAAAGAGGGTGTTTACAATTTAATAAAATGACTTGGGTTTCGCCTTAAGCAAAGTTCTATGAATGCTAAGGGCATTATATTCAGTGATGCTATTCCTCAGGGGACAAGGAAGAAGAAATTGATATTCACAGAAACAACTGGCCAATTCGATTTAATCTTATTAACGTATTTGAATATATGAGAGAAATTCACAGCTCAACAATAGCCTATTAAACTGAGAGTTAGTGAATTATAGCTTAATAAATGGTCAGCAGATTTCATTAAATATTGTTGTAATCATCTGAAAGTTATCACATGAAAAAGATTAAGAATGAATCATTCATGATGATGATTCTTATCATTAATAATAAAAACAACAATAATAACAACAACAACAACAACAACAACATTATTATTATTATTATTATTATTATTATTACGGACATTGCCGCTACCACATCATAACTATTGTCAAGAAGGACAGGATAATATTGTTGACCTAACATTTCACTGGATTTTGGTTTTACATAATTTCTCAGAATGCGAAAGCAGTAAGCACACATGTTTAAAATGAGCACTTGAATGCTGTTTGACAGACCAGGCACTTCGGATAGCTTTTAAATTCGCTTATCTTCTTCTGCAATCTTAAAGAAACAACGAAATGTGTCTTAATTGAATGAATACCCCGAGCTCCTGTATTGTGTATTGTAACAGGACCGACAGCATGACATAACAGAGCCGTTTTAAGGAGTACCCGTTTGTGTATTTTTGAAGAGTTTTGAGACTTATGGATATATTCTGCCAAGTTGTAAACTTTTTGACGTAATTAAATTGACTCGACTAATTCGCGGTGATGCCAATGCTAGGTTTTGCTAGGTCAATAACATGGTACATTCTTCCTAGTCACGTTTTGTCTCGCGCTGATGCATAGCTGCGGCCATAATCATAAACTGTACCGATTTCTCTAGTGGGAAACAAATGGGGGACAAGGTGACTTACCCCTGTGGGTCTTAAATAGGCCGACGTTGTGCTCCTCAATGAACGAGCGAAGCAGACCTTTTACTTGCAACACTAACCACCTCATTTGCCGCTTGTATCTATAAACGATCAGTGGACCTCAATCCTGGAGAGCCGCAGGGTTTGCTGATTTGTGTTGTTGATCGGAACTTAAGTAGCACAGCAATTGATCAGTTAAAGCATTTGATTACACAGCTAATTCAGGTCACCTGGTTCTTGGGTCTGAATCGATTGCTGGTCTTAAGGCGAAAACAAAAACTAACAGACTCAGTGGTTCTCCAGGACCAGGACTGAGGGTAACTGGATTAGATGTTGCCCGTGTTGTAGTCTTTTTGGAGGCATGTCAATCTTTAAGGGAAGCATCCTGAATTAGACTGGACACCGACTAGAGCTTTGTGGGGTTGGAACTAGGCTACAGTTAAATTATCCCCCGCAGAATAGACTCGCGCAGCGAGTCACAACACAGTGGTCTATCAAACTCAATTGAGCTCCAAAGAAGACTGGAGTCCGACAACGACAGACCGAATCAACGTACCCGTTTCGCCTTGACATTGTTTGTAAACTTCTTGTTTCCATGGATCATTTTGATCAGAGCTTCAGCAGGCCCGCGTGGTTCGTCTGAGCCGTGATTATTACAATACTGATGAATGGGGATCACGTTTCCCCTAATAGCTGCCCCCTATTTTCACAACCTCCCACTGCTCACCCGAGAGCCTGCTGCCACGACCTCCACTAATTGGGCTGATTACTGCAAGATGTTTGGGAACGCAGGGTGGTGGCGGCTCGGCGTTCTTCCTTAGCCTGCGCCAACGACAAGCTAACCGGCTTGTATTGATCGGCTGCATTCATCGATACATGATTGGAATAACGATGGGAGCACATACAGGAGCGTTGGCTCTCTTGATTTTATTACGAAATACAACCATGTTTTAGTGTGTAGCCTACTTATTGTATGTATATATCACTAGTTCTACAGGCCTACATTTTTGGATCAGCAAAACTGCAATGCTGCCTGCACTATACGATCATTATCAAGTTCACCAGACAAACAGTCCATCGAGAAATTAAATATTTCCGTTCTAGTTTTGGGGGTGCTGGAAGAAAGCAATAGAAAAGAAGTATATGTACTAAACAAAACTAAACGTATTACAAAAAATGGCTAATTAAAAGGTAAATGGTAAATCCTAAAAATTCAGTTATTCCATAGACTACAGTTATTGTTCAATGTGATATTAATAATTTATTTCATCGTCAATAAATTAAGAAATATATTTTCAAGTCTGTTTGGAAAAACACTAATTTGCCTAAATAACACTGGAGGAATTTAATGGTATTGGTATGCTTTGGGGTTATGACGAACCACGGTGATTCATTATATAACAGTACATTTTGGCATTTACCAGAGCGTCTAAACATTTAGATACAATACATTTATATAGATAGATAGTTTTCCCTGAAGCAGTCAAGTTTAAGTGCCTTGCCGGGGGACAGCAGTAGTGCCCCTGCCGAGAATAGAACCCACAACCTTAAAGTTGCAAGTGCACTTTCCAAACTAATCAATCATCGTCAATCATTTTATTCTATTTCTATTTTATTCCTATTTTGGTTAATTGGTTTATTTATTCTAACAAGAAGCCAAATTGACAGTTTATGTTTCTTCACCCTCTCAGACTTTGTCGGTTTGGTAACTCTCATTGCCCTTCGAAGCCAGGTCTGCCTGTGGAGCGTAAGGCCTACCTGCCTCTCGTCAAAACGACGGCGTAAGAAATTGACAGCACACCGTCCGGTAGCCTAACGTTGACCATGTCAAATGTCTTGTCCCTTTTTTGTAATATCTTAACACTTACACACTTGTCCACTTCAGGAAACATATTCTTACAATCTTAACATTTTTCGAAATTGTAGGTTATTTCGTGAAGTCGTGTGTAGAACAGTTATGTGGAAACATTTTACGTGTGACGAAAAAAGCAAACATGCGACTGGACTGAGGAAGTGATGGAAAGTAATATTCAATTCTTTTCAGTTTAGCCAACTCCACAAAAATGTAATAAAATCAATGGGCTGAAAACTGGCCATGACATTCTGTGAGGATTAATTAACTGAATTTCAGTTCATTTTCCGAACTGATTTAATTGAAATTGAATTGAATCACTATTCAACCTGTGCCTTTACAATTAAATAACACAAAGGCCGTTTATTGTTTTAGTAGGAGTAGGAGAAGTAATTACAATATCAACACCAACAACAGCATTATTATTATTATTATTATTATTATTATTATTATTATAAAAGTACTAAGCATTGAACAGCGACGTGAACATGCACAAAACTGAAATTGCTACACATACAGTTTGCCCACATTTAAGAACTTCACACTTAAACCCTTCTAATTAAATAGAAGATAACTTTATGGTACATGTGAACCTTCGAGTGTGCCCTGTACATGACACGATGATGCTGTATTTCCAACTGTTGCATTAATTCACTCGATTCCTAAATGGTTATATATTAAATTCTGTTGAACGACTTGTGGGGGGTGTTATCATAAAACACCAAACAACATTCTGTCCACGGCGCGTGTTACAGAACATGGTTTCGATTTGTCTCCCGCACTACGAAAATATTCTAATTGGTTTAACTCTGTGGTACCAGCCTCACGCTGTTACATTCCGATTTGCTGCGGATAAATCTGTATAGATTACTTTCTTTCAAAATTACAGTAGCCTAATAAAACTTCATGAATTAACGTTCTACAAATGTGTCCAAACGAGAGTAGGCCCATCAGATTTTACAGTGCATTGACACGTCCGTCCCTTATTCTATTCCATCCGCGTATTAATTATAGTTGAAAGCCGCACGTTTCCACAAACAGGCAGATGCTGTCCAATGTAGAAGTTTGTATTTTTGATTCTGGCATGCAGGTTTTATATACATTTTTAAGGTTTAGTTTTCATTTATTTTAAGAAGATACCAAATTTCAATACCCAGAAGTCAAATGCAAAAATGCAGGAAATTACTTGCAATTCAGGTAGAATTACTCTTTATATATGTATGGATGACAGATGATGCTTACAAATTAAGCATTGTAGCGATAACGATTATTATTATTATTATTATTATTATTATTATTATCCAGTAGCAGCAGGCTTAGTATTATTGTTTAAAAAAAATCAATAACAAATACTTTTGGGAAATGAATAATTTTATATTTCCCACACAGCCTACTTGATGGTGATATAGTTAAATTTTAAAGGGTAGATAAAAATGTAATTGCATCCAAATGCAATGTACTTTGATCTGTTGTAACTGGATCTATTGTAATTGCTCATTTTAATCATACGAACTGTTTTGGGTCATGAATGAGTCCAGCTGTCATTCAATACACAGGCGCGTCATTACGTGCGGGCGCACAGAAACTGGGAAAATGTCTAGTTCTAGTTAATATATGGCAATTGAAACGTGTAAACAGCATGGCACATGATTTTAATTACACCCATGAACTCCCGATTACAAACACTGAGTCTTGTCACAACATAAATCGCAAAATTATTATCAGCCTACAAAGTAACCCGCCCGATTAATTAACTTAAATGCCAGTTACCTGAGCTGTTGTCGGTTACCATAAATATACAGTTGCAGGGCACCACGCTCTTGGTAGTATTCACAAGCAGATTTTTTTTTTTTTTTTTGCTAAGGCCATTATATTAAGTGTAGACTATATCTGTGTAGGACAATTCTTATCGGCACGCGCTTGTCGCGAGTAGGGGGACCTGTTCTTCAGAGCGCGCAGTTCTGTTGATGTGGAAAAAAATCTGTTTTCACCGGACAGATCCGAGCAAACTTACTTCTCGTTAACACGCTGCACTGCTGCCTCAAATATTGCCCAGGGACCAATGTAATTTTGCAATGACAGATCGGATGGACCTCGAAAGTAAAAGTAAACACGAAACGGTTAAAATAGAATGCCCACTGAATGGGTATTTTACAGACGTGGTCTCTAGGGTTTTGTAAATGAAGATTTATAAGCGTGCAGGCATACGCTTTAAGGAGCCGTTTTATGGCTCTGAAATTTATGTTGTTTGAATGCATGTTTCTTTTGCAGCTCGTCTGTTACTTGTCATCTCTTCCGCATCGTTTATTCAAAGGTTTATAAAATGTTTAACGCCATCGTGCGCACGTCTAGAGACCATAATTAGTAAATGTAAACAAATCATAATGCCGCCACTATATTTATACGATGTGCTGGAGGAGCAGTTGTTTAGTGTGTTTGTGTTTCAGTGTCACAAGTCCACGTGATAGCTACACACAAGCCATTTGCAATCCAATTGCTATCCGACGAAAGTCATCTGGTTATTATAATTTGCATGAACTGCCTTAAAATCACTCAGACATACACACAAGCACAGAAGCACACACTGACGTGTATATATACTCTTAATATTCTTTTTGAAATGTATATTTTATTATATATCGTGAAGTAATTAAATAATGGTATCTATGTCAGAGATAATAGATTCGTGGCTTTGTCGCAGAGCCTATTAATATAGATTTTGTTCACTTTATAAAACATAAATCATTCTCACGTTGTAGCAATTGTCCCTATTGCTTAAATTTGTTTATTATAGTTCTCTCTAATCATCCTCAACAATAGCCACACTTTAGCACAAAATTAATCGAGATAAACAACTTAACTAACTCTTGTCCCAGATAGATGCATAACGCGCAGGATGCTCTAATTTCCAGGGTCTGTGCGAGGCTGCAAGATACGTTGCATACGTAAACGGATTATTAAAGAATTTGAAAGAGGTAACTAATGTCACTTTGTTTTATCAAGACGGAATTGTTCAGCGAGTCAGTCATTCTCAATAAAATTCAAGCGCCAAATAGCGTGTGGAAAAATTAGGTGTGTACAGCGACATATTTGGAAATTGTTACAGTTTGTCTGGACACACTTCAGATCCATACAGTTGTGGGGTTTTAACGCAGCCATAGAGTTTATTTACTCCTTTTCACACTGCGTTAACATACTCTGGACTTGTCACACAGACTCCTTCTTATATATTGCACACAGATTAAGATGCAAAATCCTGAAGTAATATGGAAAAATCTATAAATATCTTCTAGAATCACTTGACTATGCAGCTTTTATTGTACAGTTTATTGTACTTGGTCCATTCAGCCTCTTCACTAAACGAATACTGTCAAAAATGTTTCTGACTTTTCTTTGCCACAAGAAATGAAATCCTTATTAGGCAGATTGCATATCACCATTCCTCATTCAAAACCCACATTTAGTTGAGATTTTTTCCTTCCAAATTCTGTTCCTTTTATGATGTTATGAGCTTGGATTAGCAACTAATGGGGTTGAGTCTGAAAAACCTCTAAACAGTAGCTGAAAATACAGAGGCACTGTTCAACGAGCACGATTACAGAGGTACCACACCTCTTCCATGCTCAATATGGCACACGGATCTTTCCTCCCTGTGACATATCACACCAGCCTTTTCCAAGGATTGGACTGGGACTGGGGAATTGTCAGAGGAAATTTCATGCCTTATAATAAAAAAAAGATTCCATTATCTTGTTATACTCTGGTTTTAAACATCGCCTATTTGTTCTGGAATTCCTATCTTAGGGAACATGGTGTGGGTACAGCACTACAAATATTGCTCTTGAATTTATCATGGCAAGACTGCTTTTCTGGTATGCTTCATGGACTGGTATGCACTGTCTAATCTCGAGTGGGTAAGTTAAGGCTAGTTCAGCAGTTTGTAGTTCCGTTGGAATTCTGTCAAAAAGTGTGAGATTGAAACCTCCATTGTCCTCCTAGGCCATGACCTTAAGCAATACCTTCAAATAAAAAGATTTGAAGGTAAAAAAAAAAAAAAAATGAAAAAAACGTTGAGAAACAAATTTAAAAATGAGCTTCTCTTTTTTGCTTGAGTCTTTTTTTTTATTATCTCAAACTAAGCCAAAGCCACTACCTAATGTGTTCCCAAAATTAAAGCCTGTTTTCTTCACCGGAGTAGAAAACAATTCAAAGAGAATCACAGACCATTCACCTAACAGCCAGAGGTGGCCATGAAACCCAGACGACCATCCATACCCAGTCCAGCAGGGCGCTACCCACTACCCTCACGTATGGAAGTCCCAGTGGGAACAGTCGTAAATGTTGGAGGAAGACATGTATACTATGTAGCAATATTACTACTGGGAGGGGAAGGAGGGGAAGTTTAATTGTGTGGGACATGTATGGGGGGATAGGGGTCATTTCTGTGTTTGTTTGTCCATGGCAGTTACTCACTGACATACGTCATGCAGGAAGAACTTTTCAATCCCCCCCCCCCCCCCCCAGCTCTTCCGTTGTACCCCATGCTGAGGTGGCAGCACGTGAGGGGCTTTCCTGGCCAGCTGCTGGTCTCTCTGCCGCAGCGGCAGGCCCTTCCTGCGGCGCGTCTCCACACTGCGTTTCACGGAGCGGCCGGTACGGCTCAGGCGGAAGGTTCTGGAAGGTTCTGGGCGCACAGAGGCCGGCATCCCGAGGCCTCCCCCGGGCAGAGCAGAGCAGAGCAGAGCAGACCCGGGCAGAGCAGAGCAGAGCAGACCCGGGCAGAGCAGAGCAGAGCAGACCCGGGCAGAGCAGAGCAGAGCAGACCCGGGCAGAGCAGCTGCACCCATTTCACTGCGAACAAACCCGCAAGCCCGTCTGGGGCTGGCCGTCCAGCCTAGCGTCTGTGTTCACTTCCCAAACCGAAAAGACAGGGCTCCATCCAGCACTTTCCTATCATCTGAGTTCAGTGGCCTATTTCAGTCTCTGAGGGTATCTCCTTATGTATGTCAGGGTTAGGGTTAGGGTCCCTGATTACAGAAATGAAGCACACCGCTTAATGCATTTGCAAGACCTCTCTTTACAGCTTCTGACTTTATATGTCAAGGTAAGGTTTTATAAAATTGCTCCGAAATAATTAGCAATGTGCTAATGCTGAATTTGTATGCATTCATGTGGCTGGACTTTTACTGCATCTTGCGGTTTTACTTGAAACAAGGAGTTCACGTTGTGTCACCAGCCATATGGGCTGTAAATTCTTCTCAGATAAAGTCAGTAATGGTACCGTACAGTGCAAGGGCCATATGAGTTAACACTGCATTGCTGCACTAACCCAAACAGCTTTGCAACCTACGATGACTGCTTACGATGAACTCGGGGAGCGATGCATTTTGTTTCATAACTGCTTCATAATGCAGTTGTTTTAATGAGCTTTGTGGGCTACACACATGCAAAATTTGTACTGTACACATGTTTAAGTAGCGCAAGCCTCATGGTATATTATGTGAAAACGAATGTATTCATGCCAGCAAACCTCGGTCTGGGTTCGTAGTCATCTGGCCAGAAACCTGAAATAAAAAATAAAAAAAATCTTGATTGATGCTGGCACGTTTAGCAATAACTTGATAATTCACCGCATTAGCAAGTAAACAAAATTGACTATCAGGTATCCAAACAGTGACACTGAGCTTACAACAGTACAAATGTATGTGCAAATCTAACCGGAGTTATTTGTTCGCAGGGCAATCAAACCCAAACAAAAGAAACAAATTTGAAAAAAAACTCACCAACATGCCATCTGTCTTATGATTTGGGAGGGAAATCTAGCTGCAAAGAGTTTCATGCGAACATTCTGAAGCCTGAACCCTTGACCTTGGAAGATGATCTCTGTACATTCTGAACTGCGTGGCTTCTTCTTCTTTTTTTTTTTTTAATTTTTTTTTTTTTTTACAAGAAACTGAATACTGCAATAGTCTTACAGGATAATAACGAGTTGTGCAGATTTATACTATCTGCCAGTTCATCACATATTTTAACATTTACAAAAAATGTTACGTGCGGATATGAAACCGCTTATTGCGAAAAGCCAACCAGGAGACTTTCACTTTGTCCCTGGGCCAGTTTATATTTCTGGATTCTATTGCATAATTGATTTTAATTCAGCCTAATAAAGTGCTTGCAAAAACCAGAAAGCCCAGATTATGATCAACTTGGATACATGAACACATTAATGTACTATAAAGGGAAGAAGGGTAAAGCTGTGGAAATGAATGCGAGCACTGAACAGATGTTGGTGAAACAAATGCATATTGTTGGCGTTTTAAAGCTACTTGTGTTTCAAGCTGAATGTAGCCAAAGAGTATATACACACACACACACACACACACACACACACACACATATATATATCCAAAATGTTCTGCAATTTCAATTTCACAATTAAGAAACAAATATGCAAATTATTGAACTATTAAAAAAAACATTTAAACCACCAAGTTTGCAAGATTATGGATTTCCAAGACATATGCTGGATGAACCCTGTCATATTTTAAAAATGTAACACTTCTGTCTTTTAAAAAATATTTCACAGCCTAGGACAGCCCTAGGAATTCTATGTGAATAGAGGGGGCTCTCTGTGTGTCACTGCGCCCGGACCCCCTAACCACAAGCAAGTTACACACTGGTAGCTTTCAAGACTTAATAAATGCAATATTACTGCACAAAAAATGTGGCCCTGTTGTTTCTCCAAAGTAATAACACATGTTTCTGTTACTCTCGTCAGGCTGCAGTCTGCGCTTCCTTATTTCTCGTGTTGCCTGGTAAGCCAAAGTTTCCATCAATAGTCGGTGTTAGGTGGCTCTGATCCAGGCGGATTTTACACTGCCCCTGCTGCGAATGCACTTTAGACTAAATAATAGTGAAATGATGTATTAAACACGCCATGTAACGTGACAAGTATGAAGTATATATTCCTAATGTATCATTAATTTATTTTATAAAGACCAGTAGGAAACCTTTGTACTTGTAGATTGGATTGCATTGAGAACATTACGTACGCGAAAGATGAATTGATATTGTTCATAATTAAATATACTGCGCCAGAGACCACCATTATGGGCTGTATGTATTGGATACATCACAATGAGCAGTAACATAGAGACGTTAGTTGTCTTTGATTTTTTTACTTCTTTGTTTTTTTGAGGGCGCAGGTGTTCAAAAGGGAGGATCAAGATCATCATGAAACTGAACCAATTAAAATAAATAAAAAATTACAAGATGATCTGAGAAATCACATCAAAACAAAATAATTGAGCTGTACACTGTGTGTAGCTGTGTGGCTTTCATTTTAGTTACCACGAGCGGTGCCAATGTCATTTGGCTCCACAGTTTTAAAAAAGTATGTTTAAAATAAAACAGTTAACTTGAGCAGAAGGAATACACGCTTCAGACAATACGTGGGTCAGATAATATGCACACAGAGCTCATTCTGACTAGACATATTGTGTTTATTTTATGGGGACTCGATAGACGAGGAGCGGCTCTGTGCTCGTCTGCATGCGAAAGCATTAGTTTGGGGGGGGGGGGGGGGGTGGGGGGGGGGGGATTACTGTCAATTGCGTACAAATTGTAATAATACCCAGGACCCTGACCACCCACTCTCCCTGCTGATAGACAGATGATAAATTGGTACACATGTCCATTCCACAGTGGCGACATGCGATGCTAAATGTGGTACAGGAGCTCATCACTGTTTCCACTGTAGCTTTTTTATTTTTGCATTCTTCTTCATTAATGTGACTCCATTACTCGTGCACTAGTCCAGGTTTAGAAACTGTACATCAATTTATGTTTTACATATGTATGAGCATACATACAGTATATATACTAAGAAACATGCGTAGGGAGTATATTACTCTGTGTAAGGGCACTGTCTGAAACAATTATTCACGGTGCAAAAGAATAATAATTTCAGGAATGTGACATTCTAACATTGTTGCTGGCCTGAAAGCATGCTGGTTTTGGTGTTTTAAAACACGCAAACATGCACACGTGTACACATAGTACGTGTCATAATAATATAATAATAAATATTATTATAAGCCTTTATATTACAGGTGTTATGGTCATCTTTATTGCTGAAATATGGACACAGTAGGAGTCTAATTCTCATTTTTTCATCCTCTCTGTGGCGACAAGCAGATGGCTAATTGAGTAAGTGGACCTAATAAGACCCCATGAGTGAAATAATTCCCATTCTTTTTCCCAGAACGCTGGCAGAGAATCAAGAAGTACTGCGGAAAATAAAATTCATCAAATGTGTGGCAGATATCATCCCCACCTCCTCCTTTTTAAGACCACCTACGGCTCTTATTTGAAAAACAGACTGGTCCAGGCAGTTAGCATACAGCACACAGTCATGTTTTTAAAACTGAAATGTACTTGTATTCAGCGGAAAAAGGGCTCGGTGTTTGAATGTGAACCCCATTTTTTACAGTCTCCATAACGGGTGAAAAGCACGTCGTGTTCAACCGAACGCTTTCCCTGGGTTTTTTATCGTCACGGTAACAGGAAGTGCCGCCGCAGAGGCCGCCCCCCCCGTTCTCGCCGTGTGTGTTTCGGGTCGATTCGCCCTTCCCCTCCAGCGCCTCAGTAAGCGGGGAGAGTTTGGGACGAAGGCCAGAGCAGCTGTGCCGCTCGGAGCAGGAGATGCTGCATCTGCTCACGGCCGAGTGAGCAGCCGTGGCACAGTAGTGAGCAAACCAGCGCCCCCGCATTAAAAGAGACTTTACACCACGGGGTCCGGGGTCAGAGAGCGTTAAAGGGCCCAACAGCCGCGAGGAAGCCGGGAGCCACAGTCTGTCTGCACACAGGGGTGGGGGTTTGGGGGCGGGGCTTTCAGGGGGTTCGTTTGGGGGGGGGGGGGGGGCATTAAGCCTTTGGTGCAATACGAACATACTGCAGTATAACAAGCAGAACAGCACAGTGGATGTCTCCTTCCTCTCTAATGCAGCTCTACAGGCAGTTTCCTCAGGGTGCAGACACTTTAAAGAATCATTTATTTACCGCTCCATAATGGTTTCTGACATGCCATAAAAAATATGGAAAAATATGTCAATAGATAAATGAATATATGTAAAACTTAGTCAAAAGTTGGAGTGCTCACCCTTAGCTGGCTCACTTATCATTTCCTGCAAGCTCATCAATTTCCTGTGCAGCAGGGACGCATCAAAAAGGGTGGGGGTGTAAGGATTTGGTTTTCAAGCCCCTGGTGATGCATTCTGGAAAGGGAAAGGGAAAGGCAGGAGAAGTCATATTTATGAAATAGTGTAATATTATTAATAAAAGCAGAGTGCCGGGCACCTGAGTGTAACTCCGAGCAGCCGCTCACAGCACGTCCCCCCAAGAGGGTGTTTGAGTGAGGCCAAGGCACTGATGCAGCCTGAGGGGCACACAATACACACACACACACACACACACACACTCTCTAAAAGACATGCAAAATACACACACACACACACACACACACACATACATACATACATACACACACACACACACTCTCTAAAAGACATGCAAAATACACACACACACACACACACACACACATACATACATACATACACACACACACACACACTCTAAAAGACATGCAAAATACACACACACACACAAACACACACACTCTCTAAAAGACATGCAAAATACACACACACACACACACACACACATACATACATACATACACACACACACACACACTCTAAAAGACATGCAAAATACACACACACACACACACACACACATACATACATACATACACACACACACACACACTCTAAAAGACATGCAAAATACACACACACACACACATACACTCTCTCTAAAAGACATGCAAAATACACACACACACACACATACATACATACATACACACACACACACACACACTCACACTCTGAAAGACATGCAAAATACACACACTGTAAAACACATATACACAGTCAATCTCTCTTTAAAACACACACACACTCTAAAAGACATGTAAAATACACACTGTGTAAAACACATAAACGCAACCAATCTCTCTTTAAAACACATGCACACACGCACGCACACACACACACACACACACACACGAACACACGCATATACACATGCATGCATATGCTATCATGCACACTAGCATACACGCCCGCACACGCAGATATCATAATAGGGTCCTCAGGTCTTATAGCAGCTTTTCATCTTCTGTTTCTTATCGTGACCTTTCTTAGCAGCTAACAAACGCTCCTCCGTCGGCACGGTGACAGGAAGAGCTCTGCGTTCGATGAGCGGGATAAAATATCGCTCCTTTAATTTCTGCCCGGCAGTGGGCAGGGGGAACAGGATGGGCGAGGCCCGCAGGTTTGGGATGACCTCATCAGCCCTCAGAGATAGGAGCCAATTCTCTCCGTCATGCCAGGACCACAGGGGCTCAGAGTTACGGTTATCCATCACCGCAACTGGCGGATTAAATGCATTAAATGGGGCGGCAGTGTAGTATAATGGGTGAGGAACTAGTGTTCCCCGGGTAGGACAATGCCAGTGTACCCTTGATTTAGGTACTTAGCCTGCATTGCTTCAGCGTATATCAGGCTGTATAAATGGATGCAATGTAACTGCTATGTAGAATGTTGTGTTAGCTGCTCTGTATAAGAGCATCTGCTAAAATGCCTGTACTGCAATGTAAAATTCATGAATCAAGGTGGACAAGATGGACAATCCAAGCACTCATAATGGCAGTGTTTGCATTTTAAACCAAGAAAAAGAACGTCACACACTCCTCTCCTCCAAGAAAAGCTTATTTATTAGACCAGCCTTTACTGGCCTTCATCAGAGTCCCAGTTATAAAACTTTGGTGGGTGAAAAAAAAAAAAAAAAAAAAATCACATTCATATTCCTCTTGCCACGTATGTCCCAGAGCTCAGAGTGGTGTCGTCCGCCCCGCTTGAGGGGAAGTGACACAAGATACTTAAAGACGAAAATTGCCCCACTTAACCAAACAGGCTGCGCCGCCTTAACCCGCTCCCTCTAATGGCCTATAGAACCAGGATGTTCGCCTCTCGTAGGACCTGGAAACAAGGGGCGAAATTAGCAAGGGTAAATAAATGCCCCGCACCAGAGCTAACGACCGTGTATTTCTGTACCTCACTGGAAGGTCAGCAGCATCTGGGGCACATGCTCTGCACTTAATACCCCTTTGCATGCCTTTAATAAGCCAATTGCTCTTTGGAACCTAAAGCCGGCCGGACAGAACACAGACCTTCACATAAAATGGGCTGAGTTCTGTGCTTCATCTCTGATGTATCTCATGACCTCTGTTATGGGCTAGCTTCTATCCACATATTTTCCCTCACCACACCCTCTCCCTCACTTTCTCCTGTTTATTTATTTATTTTTTGTTATGGTTGTTGTGACTCATGTCCAGTGTGTAACGTTCAGTGTTTCCCCTGAAACTGTCGGACAAACGAGGTAAGAACTAAATAAAACACGCGCAGAGTAACACTTCAACTTTAGGAATAGTTGACTTTTATTAGGGTAAAGGCAGTAGGAGTTTGGGGGGGGGGGGGGGGGGGGGTTGGGGGTCCCAGCTAATGGTTTCTTTGGAAACCATATGTCCTTCACGTCAGCTAAAATTCTACAGTTACAGTTTAGGTTAGTGTGAAAGACAGACAAGTTGTATAATAGGAGTCCTTGGGGCTTTTTTTAAAAAGATCTCACAGTGTAGCGTTACCGTCAATAAATTCAGCCCGGCGATAGTGCTGACATAAATTAGAGGCCCCAACTTCCTGCAACGATACATCCAAAGGTGTCACTATGCGGGGCAATAGCTGCCTTTCTGTATACACTGACTTTATGGAAATTAAGAAGCCCCAAACGTTTCTTTTTCCCTGTGAAGGACATTCATCTACGGGTTGCTGATAGCATAAAAAAGCTAAAAACCTATACTCCCTAGTGGAACAGAGAGTTAGCTTCAAGTGCCCAAGTTTGAAGTTTTATTTATTTGTTTATTTTAAAAAAATTATTAATGCGCTTTTCTTTTCAGGGTTTAGAGAATTTAACTTAGGTCATAAGTGCTTGTGGTGTGTGTGTGTTTGTGTTTGTGTGTGTGTATGTTCATGTGTGTGTGTTTGTCTGTGTGTGTGTGTATGTCTCTGTGTGTGTGTGTTTGTGTGTGGCTTTCTGAGGCTAAAGGGTGGCGGTTGTTATTCAGATGTAATGGTAAAATATCTATGTGCACTATAAAGAAAAGGAAGAGAGAGGCTGTGTTCATGCTCTTTGCGTTTGTGGCTATAAACCGTTTCACAGCTCCCTTGTTCATTTCCTTCTTTTTTAGCTGAGAGATGAATGTAAAGAAATTTAATCCATTGTTTTTTCAAAAAGTGAAGACATTGATGCTTCCTCCCTCTTGCAGGGCAACACAAAGGACGCATGTGAAATATAATGTGAAATGCAGAAATTGTGTATGTCAATGAGGAAATTATTTTGTTATTTTAAGTTGTACGGCCTATAAATGTCATTGCATTGTACAGCAGATGTTTATATAATTTGTGTAATTTTAAGGTAAAAAGATACACGCATATTAAATTCTACACTATAGGTACAAATACACATCACTGTGAACATTAATTGACCATAATGCTTGTGACTGACTATTTAAAACAATGATGATAATAATAAATGCATTTATTTATCCCTCATGTTTGAACAACGATAGGAAAAGATGGCTGAAATTTCAACATTGATATAAAAAAAAATTATTAAAATAAATTTTCAAATTTTCATCCATTACTTAGTTTTGTAGAAAATTGTATCAACAAAAGAGTGGGCTGCATAAAAACAATGTACTGGTGACAAAAGAACAACAGACATGATTTGGCAATCTAATGATTTGACAGGCGCACTCATGAGGTAACAAAGTCCACATGGCATGAAATTAGTAAGAGGGACGCTGATCCTAACTGATGAGTGGGAAATAATTTACACAAAAAGTGCAGTTCTTTCCGAGTAGCAGCACTTTGTTTAGTTTATGCATGGAGCATCTCTGCTTGGGTGTGGGAGCAGTCATTTATGGTGTGGCCCTATAATCACCTTGCTATTGACCTACAGTTACACTATTTGATTTTGTTGAACGTACAAGGGGACTGTTGGAAGCGTATGATCACTACTGGGAAATAGATCAATGAACAAATTACTGTTGGCTAAAAACACTCAAAAATTATATTTAAAGCATATTCACATTTTATAAATATGTGGGGAATTTAAGGTTAGTTATCCAATTCAATATTTGATGTCATACTCAAATTATACATTCAGAAATAAATGTCTAAATCAATGTACCTGAACATTGTCTTACAGTGAAAACGCAGTGCTTGAAATAAAAAATAAAATATAACCATAAAAATGTGAACAGAATGCTTCAGTCCTCTGTAAATCACTGATCTATGTGATTCAGTAGCTGAGTAAAAGGGATGGTTGTTCACCATGCAGCAATATGCATTTACTGTTCAGCCTACGCACTGGCTAATTCTGTGAGCAAACTACCCCTCTACAGTTGGATGAAATGAAAGATGAGACACCAGGAGGAATTATGAGCATGTGTGAAGTTGGTTTTGGTAATAAATTCTAATTAGTAATCAAATTAATTATTATTTAATTATTAATTGTCCCTCAAACACCTAAAGAAATTTGTTTCGGAAGTTGGAAAATGTTACATAAATACCAATCACACTGAAAATGATTAACAATCGTGAGTGTT
>NC_049218.1:13296276-13388776 GCF_013347855.1 Anguilla anguilla | reverse complement strand
TCTCTCTCACTCCCTCTCTCTCTCTCTCTCTCTCCCTCTCTCTCTCTCTCTCTCTCTCTCTCCCCCCCCCTCTCCGTCCCACTCTCTCTGAGATGAAGGCACTGGGTGCTTTTAAAGTAATCAGCAGAGATAACACTCTGCAGCCCACCTGCCATTCAGCCTGTGCTTCCTCATGGCCACGTTGCCATGGGCGCAGTACTGAGCTGAGTATTTCTGGCTCACTGTACACCTGAGGCAAGGGGAGGAGGGCAGATCCGATCTCTCAGTGTCAACTCTGTAACAAACCAGCAGCATACACATCGAACCCAAAGTGCTCTCGACATCATTAAGAATTGCAATGATGTTTTTTCTCTCTCTGAACTACAGCATGGCATCTGTGAGACTCGGAACTCAAGGCCTTTGGTGGCTGTGAACTGCATCTGCTGCATGCTGCTCAGTGTTGTGCATGTCTGCACCCAACCTGAAATCTGACTCTCCATCAACCCCCCCCTCGCCCAAAAAAAAACCAACAATAGTCCTTACGTGGCCCTGATCCAGGTACGGTTCAGTCTCGCCCCTGGTGACCCACTACAGTCAGCGCTACTGGTTATTAGATCCAACATTAACAAGGCCGGGTAACAGCAAACGTCTTGTAACGTGGAAGAGCAAAGTGTCGGGATCGTTAGTTTTAACGATGAACGCCGCTATAATCACTGCGGCGGAACGGTCGCCGCACGGATGTCTCACCGTGTTCGCCAGGATGCCGTCTGCGTTCGGGGCGAAAGGAAAGGGGGGGGGGGGGGGAGGAGAACACCCCCCCACCCCCACATCCCGCAAAAACCGGACAGCGCAGCTTGGATTGATTACCCATCCGTACTAGTTTAAGTTGTACTGCTGAGAGACGGCGCTTAAAGCAAGGAATCCGGAACTTTCTGTGCACAGTGCGGTCGAGGCGGCAGCCCTCGGAATTTTAATTGTCTGAGACAAAAAGGATTTTAATTCCCCTCCTCCCCCCACCTCCCCCCCCCACCCTCCTCCCACCCCCTCCCCCGGCCCATCCATCATCTCCCTCTGCTCTACTTGCTTCCATGAAACAATAAAATAGTCTGGCCTAAGTTATAGAAATTCTTTGAAGTGCTAGAGAAGGCCGTAAATAATGCGGGCACCTTTGGGAGATTGTTCTGTGGTGTACGTGTACCACTATTTCATAGTCATCTTGATTTGTAGCTGTCTGCATCACGGTTTCCTAGGTACCGTAAATCTCCTCTCCCACGGTCGCCATTAAAGGGTTTTGGGGAGACACATTTTTTGGGGGCAGTCGTTGGTCATTTTACTGTTCTTCGCATTTCTTGGCGATTGTCTTCTCACCCGCCACCCGGCGCCATCCCCCCAGCCCCCCAATGCCTGGCAGACCAAATTTGTCCACGTACCCTCAGCCAGAGCCAAGGCCCCCAGCATCCCCTCCAAGGCCGGCCATACAGCATGCCTGTAAATAAAAAAGAAAAGAAAAAGAAAAAAGTATTCCTATTAAGTTATAAAGGTAAAGTAACAGATTTACCATTTCATGGGCTTACAGAGTGGGAAGCATCTGAGGAGGAATAAAACTGAGTTATTGTTTCCAGTTTCAAAAGGACAGCAGCACGCAAAAAGAGAAGTAAAGAAAGGAGAAGAAGTGAAAAAAGGGGTTATGCATGATCTTTGTCCTCTTTTTTCACCCCATCCCAAACCCCTCCTCCCCCCCCCCTCCCCCCTCCCTCCTTAGACACCTGCACACATCTAAAGTTTCAGCGGGCCCTGAAAAATAAACGTGTAGCTTCGATCTCTTAATCCGCGCGGCTCCAGAGAGCGCGGCCATCTGAGAAGGCGGACCGAGAATGCTGGGCGTCGGTGGGCCAGCTTAATCTTTTCTAATTCAAATCAAGGAGGTCCCATGCGGTGCGCGGATGATACCCTATATGCTGCAATCAGACTGACCTCCACTCCACGCGCTCTAAATGATTAATGAAGCTGCCTCCCGCTTTGTTTCCATGGCGACGGGAAACCCGATAGCCCTTTGGAATCCGCTGCTTGCCCAAGTGCGGTAGGAGGGAGGGAGGGTGGGTGGGGAGTAGGGATGTTTGGGGATTGGGGGGGGGTGTGTAGTTAGTTCTCCATCCTGTGCAGAAAGAGTAGTTTTGAAAGGGGAGGTGGCCAGGTACCTGGGTTAAAGTCTCCAGGGTGATGGCTGGGAATTCCCCACCCCCCTCAGGGTGGGAAGGAACACGGGGGAAAGACAGAAGAAGAGAGGGAAAAGATGGAGTTGGGAAAAACGAGGGATGGAGGCAGGAAGGTGAGGCAGTGGAGGAGGCAACAGACCCGAGAGATGGAGGGGGAGGAACCCGCGCAAAGGAGAAAGAGGAGAGACGAGGAGCGATGGGTACAACAGCGAGGGGAGGGGAAATGGAGGGGAGTCGGAAGGCAGAGAGGGGTGTGGCCGTATCACGTTCACTGCAGTTCTACTGCAGGGGGGCATATTCATGTTTACGAACGTCACGTGTAAAAGTTAGTACATACAGCTCCTCCGTGCCCCAGTTCCCCAGGATTTATGTAATTTGAGGGATTGTTGGTTTCTGATATACTGTCTTTTGTATCTGTTAAGTGGCTTAGAGACAGATATACTTGAGAGGGACTGCAGTACTACACGCACCAACGTCAGCTGGCATCAGTTGCACCCTGCAACGAAATGACATTGAAAGCTTTAAGCTGCAAACCGCTCTCTTTAGCTCATGAATCAAAGCAGTGTGTGGAGCTAACAGGGGGCCCCAGGGCCAGAAAATCAGATGATGGCCATTTGAGATTTCTGCATATTTTGTGTCACGTCTCATTCTCAAGGTTTCGCTGTTCAGTGGGAAGTGAATTTATATTTAGGGATTCGGTATATTTTTACATAAAGGCCTGGGCTCTCTGCAACACGAGCCCACATTGTCTTCATTTACAGCCAAACACACGCAGAGGCAATTTTCTCCCTTTCCCATGGAAAACGACCTTGCGTTTCGCCGTGAACGCAGAACAAAATCAGGAGTATTTTTAAAGCGGCAGATTAATCAATACGAAAGTTTATTTATTTATTTTGGGGGAGGCAAAGTTCTCCTCTCGAATTTCTCCTCCCCTTCTCCAAACTGTCATAAAAAGGAAACGTGAACGCGGATGCTATTTCAGTGGCTGTGGGCGCTCGGCTAAAAATACTGCATCTCACTGCATCTCTCTCTCTCTCTCTCTCTCTCTCTCTCTCCATACGGGTGCTCAGAAGGTCCCGCAGAACCAAAGGCTAAAATGGAGGGCCTCGGACCAGGGCACTGGTTCCCACCGTATGACCCTGCTGACCTCACCGTTATGGGAAGCGACTGATGATAAATCCATGTTAACGAGATGGTGCCTCTTCATCTCAAGTGCTCTTAACGTCAATGAAGAGGCAGATCTGCCATTGGAAGCCAAGGGTCAGCATTGATCCCGCCAGACCTCGTCCACATGTGGGGAGGGGGAGGGGCCTGAGCACTGGGGGGGTTCCACAGCCACGGGCGTGGTGTGCTTCAGCAAGTGTTCCGTCCTCAGTCATGTGATACGAGTGTCAGGCACCAGTAGGCTCCTCCCTCTCGCCCATGGCCAATGACTTTCAGGTGCCTGTAGTGCTGGCAAGGGGGTGTTTTGTAGTGTAAATGGTTCTGGGTAAGGGTGTCTGCTAAATGAATGTAATGTAAATGGAAAATTCCAAATATCTTAAATATTGTGAATTTTGCTCAGTTTTTCTTTTCCAGAATTACAGGGATGCAAGAGAAATACTTGTGCGTGAGCACTTTTTACGAATATCACACAGCCACTTCTGTGTATATGTTTGTGAGAGAGTATCTGAGTGTCTCTGAGTAGCCTGTCTGTCTATTTCTGATCCAGTTTACACAGTTGTGAATTTGCACACATACGTGTCTTTGTTAGAATGTATGTGATTCTTTGTGTTCGTCCGTATGTTATGGTGTGTGGGTGTTTATCTTGTTGCCGTGTCGATGGATTGACGGACAGGTGTCCAGTGACAGTCGCAGGGCGGCTCTGAAAGTCAAGATCGGCCGCTTCTCTTTCACAGGAAACCACACAGACAGCAGACCAAGACCGTCCTCACTTCCCCCGGCTGTGTATCGAAATACCATCGGAGACGTTGTCCAAGGTGTCACCTTTAGGTAACTGAATATATGTTTCTCCCACAACATCTTGTAAACCACTACTCCCGCCACAGTGAGCCTTTTCCCTTCAGGACGACCTCGCTCTCAAGGAAACAGAAAACTATCGTCTTCTGGCTCCTCATCAAATGGCTCTTTCTCGACTCTCTCTGGAAAAGATACGCTAACTCTTTTTGACCTCTGAAGAGGTGTGAAATTTAAAAGTGTGTCCACATTTAACTGTGTGCTTACACACAATGTGCAGGGTAATGTGGACAGGCTGTTTAACAGAGAGGAACGTACACCTCAGGGGCCTGAATAAGACTTTTATCATAAACACACTCATGCAGTGCAGTGCCAATCATATGGCAGCAAAGGGTGAACCGTTAAAATGAACCACCAACAAGAGAAAGTCATTGTTTCTATTATAAATAAAAGGATACAGTTTTTCATTTACTTTATAATGAAGAAAAAAACATTCATTTTTTAAATATTTATTATTTACCTACACATTTTTGTCAATAATAATAATAGAACTTTTATTATTATTATTATTATTATTATTATTACCTTTGTGGAAGCTTGCACTAAGAACGACTTTTCCGTACCGCCACAGCAGAGCACATATGGAGTGCGGATGTTCATTGGCTGAGAGCAGCAGGCCTTTGCAGTGTTTGAGTAACAGCTGTCTGTCAGAGCCGGGGGGTGGGGGGGCATAGTTTCCCTGCGTGAAATGTTCTTGCTGCTGTGGAATTTCTCTGAGCCCATGCAGTTTGTAGGGTCTCTCTGTCCCTCTGTTGGATTTATAATGTTCCAGACTGAGGGAGGCAGTAAATCTTGTGTGTGTGTAAGCGTGTGTGTGTGAGTGTGTATGTGCATGTGTGTGTGTATGTATGTATGTATGTATGTGTGTGTGTGGGTGTGTGTTTGTGTGTTTGTGTGTTTGTGTGCACATATACAGCATGCGCATGTGTGTGGGTTCTTGTGAGCATGAGTGAGAGTGCATGCGTGCATGTGTGTGTGAGTGCATATGTGTATGTGTATGTATGTGTGCATGTGTGTGGGTTTGCATGCACGTATACAGAACGTGCATTTGCGTGGGAATGTGTGAGCATGAGTGAGAGTGCGTGCGTGCATGTGCGTGTGCATTTGTGTGTACATATGTGCGTGTGTGCATTTGTGTGTACACGTGTGTGTGTGTGTGTGTCTGCTGTACCCTGAGAGGCGGAGGGGCCCGTGTCGGAGCACTGGTCTGTGGTCAGGACAGGTACTGAGTGAGTGGTGCTCTGGGGGTATCGGTGACTCAGACAGGCCCGTACTCCCTGGGCTGACCCGCTCCGCTCCGGTCCCCGTGTCACAGGAGGGGTGGCGGGTGACCGCCCCACAGACCTGCCTCTCAGACTCTCTCGCGACTCCAGTTTCCGCCGTTCCCCTGGGCTGACAGCGCCGATTACAGGGCTGGCCCTGACCCCTCTCGGACGTGTGAAACGCCAGCGATGCTCCCTGGAGCGCTCGCCATCCTGTCCCGTCTGCACCTCCCTCCCACCAGCTCCCAGCAGCCTCGGCGTGGGATTGGCTGGAATGGTCACAATCTCCATGGTAATCATCCCTGTCATTTCCCCACAGGGGAAGGGGCCTACTAGTCTGCCAGAATAAACTTGGAGTCACGTTTTCAAATATTTAAAGCAAATTATTTTTACGGAAGAACGCGTTCGTTAGGAGAATTTTGGTAGTGTTGTCATGCATGTTTTGATTCATTTGATTCATTTTACGATAGTAATAAAAATGATTGGAGGTTTTCTTCTTTGTTTCTTTACTTTTATAACCATCAAGTTATAGCTGGGGAATTGAAAGTCATTTCGTAGTATCATGTGCGTGAGGAGATGTGGAAGTTACAGTGTTTTCTTTAACACAGTCTCCTTCACTGCCATTCAATCTGAGGAAGCTGTAAAAGTTCTGCAGGAACCTGCTTCTGGTTTCATATGCTGCTACTGACATCAACTGCCTGAGATGGAGCCCTACAGCATTACAGATACTAACGCTTCACCATTTACACTGATGTGTGTGTGCCTTGTCTGTGTGTGTGTGTGTGTGTGTGTCTGTGTGTGTGAGTGTGCGTTTGTGAGAAAGAGAGGCAGTGAGCCTCTCTTTGAGGGAGTGAGTGTGTGTGGTTCTCTGACTGTGTGTGCTTGTGTTTGTGTGTCTGTGTGTTAGAGTGAGATTAAGAATGAGTGTATCTGATTATGGCATGCATGTGACAGTGAGTGTATCTGTGTAAGTGTTTATATATACATGTGCGTGAGCTCTCATGCTTATCCGTGTCCCTATCAGATTAATGTCAAAGGTTGATTTTGGTACATGTCTGCATTGCCATTATTTATGCATTTACTTTTTTTATTTTGACATTTTCACTGTTAGAAATAGCTGTGCATGCTCAGCAGACAGGGCCCTAGTGTCAGACTAGACTGGTGACATCAGGTTCAAATTAAAGGGAGAATCGAGGAGCCTCGCCGTCCACAGAATGTATGTTTACACTCATCAATATACCCGAATGAAAAATGAAGACCCATTCAAATTAGATGGCTGGGAAAACACAATTATTTAGTCACGTTGGGAACTTTTGATAAATGCTGGCAGGAAAAAGTGAGGGGGCACGGCATTATATGAACAGTGGCTAGCAAACGCTAAGCCAATTAGCTGGCGAGAGCAAAGTGGAGCGATTTATTAGCAGTAAACAGAGAGAGGAATGTTTAGAGAACGTGGTCTCCGGAGACAGGGGCTGGGAGCTAATTTCATGCAATGTCAGTATTCACGGTGTTTCAACACATGGCAGCAACTGGGAGCAACAGACATGGCACACACAAAGACATGAAACGCCCCGTCAATCTGTCAGCTGCTAAAGTGGAGCAAAGTCTGCACAGAGCTCAAATCCACTTTCCTATTTCAGTGTATTTTGGCCATTGTGAATACATTTGAAAAATTAAGAAATTACTTTGCAGTTTTATGAAAAGGCCTTTGTGACTAACAACCTTTGTGTTGACTTAGCGTGGTATAAGCACTTGAGTGTGTGGGCTCAAACCTCCCCCGGGTAGATTTTAAAATATTTATGGACATTTTATTCCCTTAAAAACTTTAAGTTAATTTCAAGTTTGCATTCAGACGTACCTGTTATATAATAATGCTTCAGTGTATGACCTTTGGTTGCTTCTAAATGAAGCTTGAATTCAACCTTCCACCTTCGCAAAAGAAGGTAACAAAAAATAATCTAAAATTTTCCAAACAACATCCTTTAATCTCTCAGATGAAATACCATTCCTGAATATACTGCCGCACTCATCCTTGACCTCAATGTCCTGGGAAGAAGACCGTCTCTAAAGTTAACACGGTGAGCAATGCGTCAGAAATGAGTCTTACGGCAAAATGAAATGCGGGCACAAAAAGGGCCATAATATAACATAATCATGTTACATGATTAATGAGAGGGGGAAACGGGGTTGTGTTGTATCAAGAAAATGTGTGTTTAAACCCAAAACCAGCGAGTAGCGGCAGGCTAATGCATCAGCTATCGACGGGACACCTGAGAACGTGAAGCTGTTAGCCGAATCCCAACAGCGGTGAATCGATTCTCCCGGTGAAAGCTCTCAGTGCCAGAGAGAGAGGGAGAGAGAGAGGAGAGAAAGAAAGAGAGAGAGAGAGAGAGAGAGAGAGAGAGAGAGAGAGAGAGAGAGAGCAACCAAAAGTGGCATATGGATAGGGTCTTGGGTGCCTACCTTAACGTCTGTCTGCATGTCTTCAAAAGGCATCCCTCGTTCTCTCTTGGTTCACTGGCTCGGTACTCTCTGCCTCAACTGCAATGAGTATCAGATAAGACAAAACTTCTAAAAACCCCTGTGCTGCCACATTAGCTAGCTCCTGTAATACACACACTCTGGTTGAGTGCATAGACTCATAATACTATTGAGTATTTGCAATTATCAGTAATTTACTGTAAATGAAGTCATATTTTCAGTTTCAAGGGGTGTATGTCTGTTTTCAGTCTGTTCGACTGAACCATCATTTGTAATCAACAGTTTACATTTTTTGTTAAAGGGTTAGTTATGAAATAAATAAATAAAGGTAGAAGAAAATCATTAAAAAGCAGTTTCCATTCCACGTCCAATTCCCCAGTTATGAAAATGGATAAGTAAATAAACAACCATGCAGCCCTGGCAAACCCAGAAAAATAAATGCATTCTCAAGATATGGAATGCAAAACTGCAAAGAACATAAACAAGCCATTTAAGCAAAGCGTTTCCCTTCTATTTTTGACTGAATACAAATCCATACAGTCTTTTTTCACACAAACAATGGTCAATGGAGTTCTGCAGCATTCGCCTATATTTGAGCCAGTTTACTCTCTCAAAAAACCATTGATAGTATGTTGTTTTACGTTTCCTGTCACATTTGGCTGATGGCGATTGGGTAATTAGTTGTGCACAGGTCACATGATGATAAATTATATTTGACCTGGGTTGAGCTGGACAGGGAAAATTGCATTAAAAGTTTCACAGAAGAAGCATAAAGAAGGTTGGAGAACAGCTGGTTAAAAAGTATGCCTTAACTTCTTACTGTTGACTTTTCATTCCACTGGCCCAAGTGCACAGCATTTCCCAATGTGAGCTTTTCCCTGGTAATTTAATAACATAATTCCTTCCCTTCAAATCGGTACTATGCATTATGGCTCCGGCACAACAAAGGAAAACCAACCAAGCCTTGACATCCAGTGTGATCTGCTAAGGACACAAACACTTGTTGGCCATATTTGGAATTTTCCGAAATGTCACAGTGTCCCCAGGTCACGCCAAACAAATCCCATAAAGCATAGCGGAAGAATAGGAAAAAGTAAGCTCCCTTGTTTTCAAACATGGCTGCAGATGCAGCTTTTTTGCTCTTCTGCGCAGGCGTAGATTTTGCCGTGTTTGTTTAAAGATGCAGTTTTTAGCCGTCTGTTTATGCATGAGTCACGCAATGACGGTGACATTCGCTGTCTGTTAGGAGCCCGTCTCATCTCCTACCCTTCGCAAACGCAGTGAACAGCTAAATCCAGGGACGTTCTGCAGTGAGTGGACCTTTGTGTGTGCTGGATGACACCTGTTCTACTTTTAAAGGAAGCAATTGCTAAAATTTTCTCATCACAGAGAGTTGAAAGTTTCTTGATTTGAAAACTAGTACAAAGTGATACTAAATGACTGATGAATAAATGATGAAGGAATAGGTTAAATGATCAGCTTTTGTGAATTGACCTTTTGAAACATGATGTACAAAAACTGCAACATTTGTGCCAACATGCATAGACTACCAAAGCGTCTGCTATGTTACCATCCATAACATAAATTGCATACATAAACCAAATGTCATGGTCATGTTTTATGAGGTGTGGTGACACAGCAAGACCCTCAAGTCTACCATAATGCATAGGGTTCTTATGAATAGTGCTTATTAAGTTGTTATAAGCATTAAACCTTTGCAGGTTTGAATTACAACACATTATTATTTATTATGCATCTACTGTGATATTATGCCTGCTGCTAGGCTGTTTTTAATGGATTTTTTATTTTTATCTTATTGAACTGTCATACAAAATAACAACAAGGAATACCAATCGTTAAAACATTAAACACTTCTAGCATTGCTTTCTGACTTGGAAAAAAAAAATTAATGATAAAAATATTGATAATGGTGATAAAAAATACCCACAGATAAATATGAAGTGGGGCTAGGCTAAATAAACTTGAGAAGAAAACAGTGATTCGCTATATCCCAGCGCTGCTCCAGACTTATGCAGAGATATAAGTGTGTGCAGCACAGTTCATTGACTCAAAACACAAGATCCCCTACCCTACCCTCACCCCCAATCTGCCCACCCCAGGTCCACAACCTCATCTGTGGGGGGCATAAAGGCTAGAGTAAGCCTGTATTTCTGCTCTGGCCCAAATTACATTGTTCTGTTGATTTCTTTTCCACCTCCCTGTCCCACCCCACTTTAAACACCCAAAAGCATTACTACGCATCACCACCAGACTGAGAATGAAAATAAACTCCATAAGAAGATTATTAAATTTCATGAAGCTCACTGGGATGTTTTCTTAGGAAGGTGTAATGGGATCAATGTTTGTTTGCTTTTAGGCACTGTTTGTAAAGTTATAGAAATCGTGACTGGGGCTTGCTAATCTAATAAGTACAGATATATATTTCACATAAAACACTGGATTTTTGACATTAGTTGTGCTGTTATGACTCAAATAAACTACAGATAAAATAATTTGTAAAAAGCACACTATGTCAATGTTATAGATGAGATCATTTTACATTTTTACATAAACTTTAATTAACTGTTTCATTAACAAAGATAGTGTAATTTATTTGTTCCACCACTGATATTGTCCACGCATTTCCACCCCTGGATTGACGTCTGAAATTAGCTCATCAGTGACATAATAATACTTCATGCTTGTGCCTGATAATTTCACCAGTATGTGTGCCAAAACTTGTGTCATTTTAATCTCTATAGAAATAAACATATTATTCAGAAAAAAATAATTACAGGTTTGAATAGACAGGACTGGTGCATGAAAATATTTGAGAAAACACTGATGCAATAACATCTTTCAAATATTAAGATAAATATACCCTTGCAAAAGAAAAAGTATGTTCAGTCAATACCAGGGCTGGGACACGTGGCTTTCAAATGTAACGTGTGACAGGGATACAGTGTGTAATATCAGACCATGTGCAACGCCGACATTTCAGTATGTGAAGATGTGAGGCGGTTATAAGCAGGATTTTGACTACATGGCGTGGCATAATGCAGGCTTAGGACAAAAAAGAGGGAGTGAGCAAGGCAAAAGAAAAAATGGATCTGCTAAAACCAGCTCCTCCCAGTGTATTAAAGCATCCTGTCCTTTGTTGAGTGGGAAATCTGTGCATTATGGGAGTGCCAGGGTTCGTGCGCACAAACACGGACGGGCGATATTTCAGGGCCTGCATTTTTCTCCCTCTCGTCATTTGTCGTCACCGGGTCAGAGGTTTCGTGATTAATCAAAACTGTTTTCATTGAGCAAGATACACACTGAGGCTCTTTGGTTTACAATGGGCTGAAGATGGCCATGGTTGTTTATAGCTATCAGCCGCAACGTTACATTAGACCCCTGAGTCAGAGAATGGTGTGAACTTATCACTCATTCCATTTGAATTACCGCCTTCTGTCTGCCATTTTTTTATTTTTTTTGGGGAGTGATGGACACAATCTGAAGCCTTCCTGGTTACATTAGCCCGGTTTGTGTTTGTACACCGCACATATATTAATGCTCCGGGTCTCTGCCTGAACGAGGGAACCTGTCAGCACGGCTTTTCTCAATCGAGGAATCTTAAAAACACTCAGACGTGCAGTAATAAATACAAGAGGCCGTGCAGTGCATTAGGTTTGCATTTGTCTTACAGGATTGACTTGTGATACATGGGCATCAGTGTTGTTAATGGGAGCTTCAGTAGTAATTAGAGATATGTTTACATTTTCTTCATTCTAATCCACTAGCACTGATCCCCCCATTCACCTTCTCTTTGTGTCATGTGACCATATTTTGTGCTGGGCTGCAATGAAAATATATATTTTATATTTTTATGTTCAGAAAAATGCTTTTCATAAAGAGCTTTTTTTAAGTTGTAGAATATTGAACTCAGGAGCGGTTTTTTAACTGAATACTTCTCTTTGAATTTTTGAACATCCCTAAGCTCTAAAAGTAGAACTTAAAACAAATGAGAAATATTGTTTTTCATTTGCTGCATTACAAATAATCAAAGATTATTTTTAAATAAATCAAATTAAAATTTCTTGAAATAAAACATCAAAACAAAGTCATTTAAAGAAATAAGAAAGAAACAATTATATATTTTACAAATACAAAAACCAATAAAACAAATTAAATAAAAAAGAAATAATATATGTTGAAAAATCATTACCACATCCAGAAAATTTCCTCAAATATTTTTTGCATGGATCATGCATGTGGTTAATGGAAGAAACAGAAAATATCCCATCCAGTGAGAGGGGAAAAATCCAAAAACGGCCAATATAAATGACCAGCTGTGTAGCCACAATAATTTTAATTGGCACAGAAAGATGACATCATGATCCATCGCATATTCTGCCTCTGTTTTTCTCTCAGCCCACATGCACGGTAAAATCAGATAAACGAGAGGAGGAGATGTTCAAATCTCACTACCATCACTGACAGGCTGGCGGGACATTTACACTGTTCTGAGATGATTTGTGTGCCCCTTGTCAGTGCTGGTCTGCCTCTACTGAACTATTAATCACTTCTAAATAAGTGTTTGGGGGCGGCTGACAGCTTCTCCACTCGCTGAGTGAGTTGAGACACGGACTCTAGGGCACAACATTCAGGAATAATGCGGGACACTGAGCACACCACAGGTCAGAGGGTAAAACACAAGGGGACAACATCCAGAGGTTTACACCCCCCCCCCCCCCCCCCCCCCCAAAAAAAAACAAAAAACCACAAACACAACCACTGAATAATCACTGCAATGAGGAGTGTTATTCTCTCACTCATGCCATTGCTCGATTTAAACCAGCCATCTCCTGCCCTCTCTGTTTCTGATTCCAGCACTGTAATTATTATTAATTATTATATAATAATAATAATAATAATAAATTACAATAATAATAACAACAGTAAAAACAATAATAATAATATCACTCATAATAATAATAACAACAGTAATAACAATAATAATAGCACTCATAATAATAATAATAAGAAGAAGAATAACAATAATAATAATAATAACAACAGTAATAATAATAATATTAATGATAATAGGGTGGCAGGAGAAGGGCCCAAAGTCAGTGTTTACTGTGCACGAGGAAAGAAATGCATGACCATATGTGTCAGCAGTGGAGCATGAGACTGAATGTCACTTTTATTAGAGCTGGCATCCGCCGCCGTGTAAACTCATTACCAGCCTCTCTCTCGCACATTTGGCACTCCCCAGAGTACTTCCGCCGCAACATTGTTATGCTGTTATTATAATGAAGCTCATCAGCGCCCAGTCAATCTTCATATATGAAAAATAAATTCACGGACACTGCTTTCAGCCTCTGATCTGATATTTTGATTTGTGTGATTTGCTGCCTAGAAACCCAACTAAATCATGGAAAATAAAAGTAATTTGTTTATCCTTTCCCATAGACCCCAGTCCTAAAATAGGAGAATAAATCTGAGGAATAGAACATGCAGACCATTGTGCTGTTTACCACAGACATAATATTAAAATGAAACGCATGTATATTCAGTACAGCTGTTTTATTAATCAAAGAAGACACTGACTTGGATTTGAACAAAACTCTGACTTAAATACAAACGCGGTGATTTCAGAACTCACAATGCTGTCTCGGTACAGATGAAAAGTAACAGTTGCATTTAATTGCGATTGAAAGTTAAGGGGAAGATTTTGATTGAATTCTGGGAATTGTTTTCTCTGCCTATTTTCACGCTCACGGGAGAAAACGGTCTGCATGAGCTCGATGAGTCGGGATGTGTCTTATGAAAGACATGGCCTGAATGCGTCTCCCACTTTCCTCCCCCCCTCCCCAAAATCATCCATCAAAACTGCACCTGTTTACTTTAAGGACAGAAGGCTTAACTGAAGTAGCGCTCGCCATATCCACGCCTCACCCAGGATTCGTGGTCCTTGTGGTCCGTGGCACTACCTGACGGTCTCCATTTGCTTATCTCCTATGGCTCTTTTTGCCCCTCGGTCTGTGTTGAGCTGTTTCTTAAGGCCACTAATCCCTGAAAAAGCTTTTTGGTCCGTATTTCTCAACACAAAAAGTGGGCAAATGAAGGGCCCAGCGTCCGGGCTCAGCGAGGGTACCAGCTAAAAGGAGGGGAGTGTGAACTAATGGACAGCGGGTAATAATGGTTCAGCCTGTCGTCCTGCTGCCTGCAACTCGCACTGCAATAAGCTGCACTCCCAGCTGATGAAACCTCAGTTATCAGTAGCCAAACGCATTGCACTGTTGCCATAGTGGTTCCCCACTTTGTAATTACTAGTGGAAAGATCAAATTTTGTTCAGTAAGATCAAGTCCATTTCTCCAGATCAATACCAGTAAAGGGCCTTCAAGAGCTTTCATAATCACTGCTACACTCTGACATGTATAAAGAAATGTCCATCTGCAGGAGTCATACAAAGATGTTTTTCAAATACATATAAAATAAAAAAATACTACATATAGGCCTAATGCCATTTTTTTCAGTCTGAAATAATTAAACCATTTACAGGTGCACATTAGGTCTAAGTGTGATGGTAGGCATGCATGTGTTTACTCCAAAAGGCAGATTTAAATATTGGTAACTCATCAAATTAAAAAAGATTTGCTTTTTGAATTATGTAGGTAAACGTAAATGGCTTTTGTGCGCAGTGTAGTCGGACCCGCTGAGTGCGCAGTTTTCCTGAGGAAACGCGACTTACTTGACTGAGCTCCAGCGCCCGTGGAGCGCAGCATTTTCACGGTTGATTTAGCATCATCAAAAGAAAAAAATTCTCCGTTCCGACGTGATTGACAGGGGCAGCGCGATGCGATTTGAGATGAATAATTTGTCAATGTCGTCGTGACAAAGGCTGCGCGAGACTGCGAGCATGGGGACCGGCTGCTGGCTGCTAGCGCCCTCTCAGGTTTCAGCGCCGAGACCGTTCCCGTCTCAGCCGCGGAGATTGGCGCAGAGGGGAGGGGAGCAGTGCAGGTACCCAGACTTCTACTCCAACCATGTCGGCGAACTCAGCACACGATCCGTGTCAGAGAAATCCTGTAAAAGTATTAGAATGAATAAGTTAGCATAAATGCATTTCATTTGAATTAAATATTTTTGATTGAAGACACAAGCCTACTTTATTTTGTGAAAATTGTCAAGAAGTAATTCATGCTTTTCTAATTAACTGTTACTTTTTTCAAGACTGTGTTACATGATTCTTGGTTAGTATAATGCGTTTAAACAGTAAGCTTGCATATTTATTGTACAGGGATGAACTTTAAACCTGCAGTCATTTACATGTGTTGCAAGTATGTTTTGAATGTGCATGTGAGTGCATGTGTGTGTGTGTGTGTGTGTGTGTGGAAAGGCACAAAGGACAAGTGTGATTATGATCTGAAATTCATGCACATTTTACTTCCTTCTCTCTTTTCCCTGCTTCTTCTCCATTTCAGTTTCACCCGCAGCGGTCAAGCCAAGTTCATGGGCAGGAGGAGGTCGCGGGGTCGGCGCGGGGTCAGTGCGGAGTCAGCGAGGCCACGGCGGTCCTGCCGACCGGCTCGCCGTGTCACGGCACAGAGAGGATGCGCCCGGGGAACAGCGTCGCCCACAGTCCTCGGTCACACACGGGTATTTATTTTATTTCGGCTGCCACCTCCCGCCCTTCGGTCCTGACAGAAGCACCCTACTGCTGCCCCACACACCTTCCTCTTCCTCTTCCATCTCCATGTCACTAAGGTGCGTCTATGCAGCAAAACGTTCAGTGTAAAATACTTTGACGACGGGACACTAGCAGATTCAATCAATAGGCTATGATTCAATCATCATTTGACCTTAACTATGACAAACAGTTGAAAGCAAAAATTATTTTTATCCGTCACAAACACGGTGTGGCAAGTGAAATGCTTGTGTTTAGTTGTAAGCCAAAGGACAACTGTTGATTAAAGACAGGCCTAACTATGTCTGAGTGTGAGATAACAAACAAAAAATGGAAAAAAATACACAATACTTCCCATATTGATCCTTTCTAATATTACAGATATTATTAGATCATTGTCTGCGCAAATGAAAACAATTGTTTTTTTTGTTGTTTTTTTTCATTGGACATTCTTCAGTTTGCAGTATTGTAGACCCACATCAACACACAAGTTAAATCTTTCTTTAAAATTCTAGAATGAATATTATTGTCTTTTTATAAAGGACCTTGAATCAACTACCTCAGATAATTTGATATGCCGGTAATGTTCTTCCTTTCATTGCAGAACTTGCTGTGGAAATTGAGAGTTGCTTACCAGTATGTGTAATTCAAATCCTCACCGAGAGTTTCATCAGTATATTATATTGACCGAATTAAAGTCAAACAAAGTGAAGCTGGGCATTTGAACCTGCCTGTGGATAGCAAATGATTGACCTCTATTTGGGAACTGGGCTTGTGACTCAAAGGTTGTAGGATCCATTTCCAACTGGGACAATTACCAGTACGAAATCAAACTTTATAAATGGTTTGCAAATTTGAATTTGTGCAAGACGCTCTGGATATGAGCATCTGCTAAATGCTGAAATGTGATGTAACGTGATGTGTTTATAATTCTGTAAGTGTTCAGACAAGATAAAATGGTCATTTTGAGCTGAGAATAATGGCACTACTGAAATAAGACATACATACTGCTCATCAATATTCTGTTGAATTCCAAAAGGCTACTTAATCAAACTTGCATGCTCCATTCCAATTAGTTTGATGAACATTTTACCCTTTTAGAAGTTCCATTTCTCTCATGAAATAGTTTTTCAGAAACAGGCAAGATTTAAAAGGAACAAAAATATTTTACCATTTAATAAAATCAGGTGAATACCAAAAAAAAAACAAAACCTTTTTTTAAAAACTCACCACAATATGTAAAACTGCATTTAAAAAAACACACTTGAAAATATATCAATTCAGCCCTCTGAATTCACGGCACATTGCTTTTCACAGTCCTGTTCTGTCTGTGCCATAAAGCTCTGATTTAAAGACTGGGCACGCAAACCCTGCTTCATCAGTTCAAAGAAAATATTTCCCCATAAAAGTCTAGGCGGTGCTAAAATTTGTCATCTTTCACTCCCGAACACTACGTACACTGTTTTTTAAAAAATTATTTATTATGAAACATGCACCTAGCAGCCCAGCCACTACTGCGGTTTGACTACAAAAAAAAAAAAAAAAAACAGACAGATTTTTACAGGCCCTGCATATTGATGGAGAGTCACGCGGAGGACAAGGCCTGGCGAGATGAGCGCCTATCTGCGCTGCCTGGATTTATCAGAACCAGATGAGCGGGGCTGTGAAAACAGCCGGCCGGGATATCAGGTAGTGGAATGAGTGGCACTCGGGCTCTCAGTGGTACAGGCAGGGGGGGGGCAGAACAGAGCATGTTATGGCGACAGGGGTGTAAATGTATACACAATTCACGGGGTATGACTGACACTCCACAAACATCTGTTTCAGTGATAAATCTGTCATTTTGCTTTAAGCCGGTGGGGGGGGGGTTACTCAGGCCAGAAGAGAAAGAGAGAGAGAGAGCGCGAGGGCAAGGGCGAGAGTGAGGGATGGAAAATAAACACGAGCCGCTGAAGAGAGAGAAAGAGAGAGAGAGAGAAAGAGAGAGAGAGAGAGAGAGAGAAGTGGAGAGCAGCAGAGAGAAGAGGAGAAGGAGAAAAGAAGAGGAAAAGAATAGACAATTTTTCCATCATCAGCTTAATTCTGATGTTTATTTAATTAGTATCTTTGTCTTTAATTCTGTTGACATATTCTATTGCAGAGGTTGATTTAATTTGACTTGGGTATTAATTTAAACATTGACAGCCGTTGTGGTGTTTACGGTCAGTATGTTAGGAGCTTCAAGTTCATGAGTTCCAGGCAGTACCGTGACTGAGGTGGCAGAAGAGGTGTGGAATGAAAAGAGCAGTACAGAAAATGGGGTGATGGTGGAAATGAAGGAGGCAGCTCCAGAGGTGCCCTCCTCTTCTCCTCAATCTCCTTCTCTCCCTCTGTCTTTCGCTCACTGGGTATAAGGTTTCCCTTTCAGCCCATCAGCTGAGCAGTCAAGGCTTGATCAATGGCAGGAAAGCAGAGGATCAAATGTTAATAAATCAGAAAACGATACCCCCTAACACACACACACACACACACACACACACACACACACACACCCACTATGCGTACATACCACGCGCACACACCATGCCCACGCACACGCACCACGTGCACGCACATGCACACCCATACCCACATACCAGTACACGCGCACACACACACACACACACACACACACACACATACACACATAATCCGGTCTTGGCAAGTGTGTGTTACTGAGGCTGCAATCAGAACAATCCCCACTCTGTCTGTCTCACAGTCATGCTTGTAAACGCACAAACAGAATTACACAACATACATGTCCATCATACCTACAAAACTTTCATAAGCAGAAGCATACATCTTTTACTTTTTTTTACTCTGCCTCTATTATGCTTGTAGCATTAATTTACCAACTATTATGCTTGTAGCATTACTGTGCCTAGCCACTAGAACTACTACAGTGCGCCTACTACTATTCATATAATTATACTATCAGTAAATATTATCATCATGAAATGGATTATAATAGTAGCGCTTAATGTTTATCAGTGGATAAGGCACTATACCATTGGTGTTCACTACTGTCCTTACACAGCCACAGAGTCTACAGGATGTCAACACTGTTACTTAGCACTTCATTGACAAATTAAAGCAATTGGTCACATATAGTTAACTTCACATTTCTTGGGCCTGAATTGGTTGAAATTTGAGGTGGAAAAATCAAGAGTATCTTATAGCTCAAAAAGGGTGAGAGTGCAGTAGGCTCTGGGTTGTTCGGCAGTGTTCTCGATTTTTCTCCTGGCCATTCCTGAAGTGCTCTTGAGTCAGCAACACACAGCCCTACAGAATCTGTCCGTCTTATTCACACACAACTGCGAACTGTGAAGTGGTCACACGATGTGGAGAACATACCGTGGTTTGTGAGTGACCCTGGCTAAGAATGTGTTTTGCAAACAATAATCATGATGATGAAGACAGCATTGTTCATAAATATTAAACTATTATATCCACGATGATGATGATGATAATTACGTGTAGTATTGGTAGTAGTACAGTAGTAATACTATAATAGTATAACAGTATTCAAACTATATACTATTATTGCTCCAGCTGTAGTAGTTCTAAGTAATAGTTCTGCACCTAATAGTTGTAACTATAGCTCATAGCATTTGTTTGCCAAAATAAACGGAGATATATCTTAATGATTTTGGGTGACATTTAATGATTTTTCTTAGACAAATTCTTTCAACCCACACATATCAATGCAAAACCAGAGAATAGGGCTCCCTGCACGCTGAGAAAGCTTTTAAACGGCACAATGTGTCATTTTGTGGCAGGGCTTGTTTTTGTTTCCTTCTGGTTTACACAGTCAGCCTGAGGCCAGGAGCAGGGCACGCTACAAAAATATGGGGATTGTTTAATGCATACAGTGATCACTCATGCTATCTCTCTGTGTCTCTGAATGATACTCCTGGACACACACACACACACACACACACACGCATGTGCGCAAACACTCACACAAATAAACACACCTTTTAACCTCGACATGAGATCACAAAATGCTTTTGTTTGTTATTAACTATTTATTTGCTAACAAGCTCTTTCGATTAAAAAAAATTGACATGAAAAAATTCAAGAAATATTTCAATATGATTCTGTAGGTTTGGATTATACCACTTGTATATTTATATGCTTATATATACATGCATGAAACATATCAATGTGCAGAATATTGTAAGTTAATTACTGATAGTGTGTTACTGTCAGTTCTAGTCAGCTGTGGTGAGATTCTTCAGTTGCTATCCTGTACATTTTCTGAACATTGTATTTTTTAAAATAAAAAATGCTAAAACAATGCCGACTTTTAAAAACAACTGAAGACAGTTCTCTCTTTTTGTATAACATAGGAGTGTTATATAGATAAATAAAATTATTTTTCCTGTGATTGTATTTTTCTTAAAATTTTGTGTTTCAGTGGTTCAGAGGTTTAGACTGCATAGGTTTTAACAATGCACCAATATTGTATTGCACAGCACATGATATATGTGTTTTGCAATGGGATTTTTAACCTTTATACTGGCCGATTGTCAGAAACTTTTCTAAAAATTAAAATTGCCCTTCATAACACACAAAACTGTCTGAAATAATATCAACAAACTGAAATAATATATAAAAAGCAACCCAAGAAAGTTAATATGCAATGATTTCAATGATGATCAATTCTTTTTTTTAATCATACTACAATGTTTTTACCACATTAACCACATTAACTGTAAAATATGTATGTTTATACTTGAAGGTCATATTGACCGTGAAACAGGTTTTCACTTGCATCAGGCTTTTCGACTGTGACAGGTCCTTACAATGAAATTTTTTATTTATTTATTTATTTATTTATTTATTTATTTATACTTCACCATGTAGTATGTTTTTAACCATGCAGCATGTTTTTACTGTGTAGTAAGTTTCAACATGGTATTGGCTCAGGACATGCAATATATTTTTTCTCCATGCAGTAGGTTTTTTTTTACCAGGTGATCCTGATCTCCTGTCTCTTCCCCCACACTCAGTCCCTGCTCTCGGCCCCTGACAATGTAATGCCCCCTCCCCCCCCCCCCCCCAGTGTCTCCAAGTAAGTCTTTGCTTCTGTCAAAACAGAGTTCCCCAAATTGAATTAAAGCCCTCTGCTAGGCCCTCCCCAGGACAAATGTCCTCCCCCCCCACACCTCCCACCTTGTTGTTTGCCCTCCACATCTACCCATCTCCTGTCTAATTAGTGCTGGTGCGGCCTTGTCTTCACTGGATTAACCCTAACGAGGTTCAGTGACAGCAACATGTGCCTCCTGATTAGTGAGAGCTGCTGCGTGTGTGTGTGTGGGTGTGAAAGAGAGAGCGAGATAGAGAGAGAGATGGGGTAAAGAGAGGTAGAGAGGTGGAAGAATAGACAGAAGGCCTGGCCTTGGAGCTCTGTGCCCTTAATTCACTTCAGATGAGAAGAGAGTGAGTGAGAATGGGAGACAGTGAGAGAGAATAGGAGAGAGTTAGAGAGAATGGGTGAGAGTGAGAGAGAATGGAAGCATTTTGAATTCAACTGAATGGGAGTGAGTGAAAATGGAAGAGAGTGAGAGAGAGCTTGCCTGGGCTGCCAAATCAAGAGTTAGGATATCACCACTCACTGATATTTTTCATCCTGATGAGACAAATAAATATTTGATTTGATTTCATAAAAAGGACTAAAATGATTAAATCTCACAGGATGTGCTAATTAAAATTCTTCTGATGTCTATGGTAATAGAATCGTGGACAATACCCTGAAATTCATTTTTAAATGAGATAATGTTTAGAAGTCAGCACCAAAGTTTAACTAACAGTGAAACCAGATACGTATCAGCCTGAGTGAGACTTTTCGGCATAATGTAACACTTTTTTAAAACTGGCAGTTGGATAAACACATTAGGAAATACTTTCACCGTCTCCAGTTCACACGTATCGCTGTTCTCCGCATTGAATGGCCACATGTTAAGTCCTTTCAGGCCCGCTCCTGAATAACTTGTGAATGAAGCAATCGAGCTCACAGACTCGGAAACAAAAAGGCTGCCGGTCCCCGTGGCCCCGCTACTGGGGCTCCTATCGAGCCGATGGGAACGCAGTGCAACCCTATACGGGCCATTGTTCATCCTGGTCTGAAAAAAAAGACCTCCTCCTGCCGATTCTCCTGGTGCGCCCGTCTGCACAACGCTGCGAGGCTTCCCTTGCAGTTTCCCCAAACCGAAATCCATTAATCTCCACACGCGTATTGATTTCATACGTGTAGGCCCGAGGGATTCGGGTGGTATAGATATTACAAGAATATAGATCACGCCTTTAAATACGAATGTTCTTTTGGATTTCTGAGTGCATTGCATTTCATTGTGATTTGTTACTGCAGGTTATTTATTTTAGACATTTGTATCCTTTTACCGAGTGAAAGTGATCGTAATTGAAGAGGATGGTGTAATGAGAAGCTAGCTACTAGCTAAAAGGGCACAGAATTAATTTGGTTATTTATAACTTTGAGAAGCACGTCTCACTAAAATGCACTTACTATCTTTAGTGTACATGTTAATTTGTGTTTAAATCTCCCAGTTTTCATTGCTGTTGTAGTAAAATTCATAATCACTTCTTGGGTCTTTATTGCTTTTGTACTAGTTTTACAGTTTAACAGTGTGTGGTATCTGTGTAAATATGAATGGCAAATACTTAATTATTAAAAGGCGTTCCAACATTAAGTTGCTGCAGAAAGACAATACAATATTATCTTTCTTAAACAGAATTTAATCATTTAAAAAAAATGTCCTGTCTTTAAAGAGTATTTTAATTCACTGACAGATTAATGGCTAATGGCCTAATTTTATGTTAATTTCTTCATTTCAAATTTTATGTCAACGTCTTTTATTTAATTTCATTTATGTTTAAATGGCATCTGTTCACAATGAAAATCGTATATAATATATATTTGATTATTGATTCTTAATGCAATATTAATGAAATGATTGAAGTAACATACTGAAGGTCTGATATAACATAATGCAGGTGTTTCAGGTTTAATATGGTTGATATACTTACATGCCACAAGTATAAATATATTCTACAAAAAATCTACATTTTGTTTTGCATATACCCAGCTGACATCACGTAGCACACCCTCTCTTCAACACCCACGCAAACAGCATTTCAGAGCGTTCCAAATACCTCTGTATTATTAGAAGACATGGATGATTAATGACATGGACATTGATTTAATTCTTCTCTAATGACTCTGACCGCACACGCCTGTGTTTCTAGAGGCTTAAATGGAATCTTCTTCTGTTCTTCTCCTTGTAAATCTTTAATTGCGTGCGGGAGCGTCACCGTCCTAACATATGCATATTTTAAGCACCGCTCCCCTGAGGCGGCCAACACCCAACGACGGACTAGAACAGCATGACAAAATACGAACACGACGAAAGATAAACACCCAGTCGTAGCCGCTACGCTTGTTCGGTTTCTTTCTAGTACTTCCTGACAGAACTTTTCACTCGGTCGTCTCTCCTATCCGGGGAAGGCAGTGTTTTGTCTGGAGTCGACGCTGTCGGTACGGGCGGCAGGGCGGAGCGCGGGAGCGAGCGAGCGAGCGTTTGATGTGCGCTTCAAGGCCCTCCCTGACTGCCGCCGTCGTCACGCTGATGAGTTTGGACAGGGCTCGTTCGGCAGCTCGGGGTTCTGACCTCTCGGGTTTCTGGCCGGCTGATTGCTGTCGTCTCCTGTGGGTTGACCCCCGTGGTGAGGACGGGTCTTCCTGACCCGACCCGCTCGCCGATCGGCACCGCAGATGCTCGCTGCACAGAGCCAGGTCTGAGGTTTGGGGCTAACACTGGAGATCGGAGACCCTGAAAGCCACTGCTTAGCCTCTGCTTTCGTCCCTGTGAGTCAGTGCTGTTATGATTAGCAGTGTTATTAAAACACTTTATCTCCTATTTTGTGTCCAGATGTCCTAATCCAGGGCAGTTTACATGGCTTGTATATTGTACATTTTCATAATCAAGACTCCAAACTCCAAACTGGGTTGCCAGATCAGGCTCAAAACAATATTCCACTCTGCAGAAAAACACCCGTGAAATGTTGTGCTTGCTGGAGTGTTGGTGGGTCTCTGTGGGCATCACAGTGCGGATCTGTACTTGTGTCTCATTTTGTTACATATCAGTGTGCGTTCCTGTGTTTATGCCAGTGTGCAATCAGTGCGCGTGTCTGCCCGTGTGCTATTGCCCTGTTTACGGGAGGCTGGATGTCTGATTACTGGTGTTTAAGTGTGTCAATCCGAGCATATTGCTGAGCTTATAGGGCAGGGTGTATGGCTGCCTGTGTCTCAACATGTGTTCGCTCAGCATGCAGTACTCATATACACTGTAATTGTAGTTTTATATACACACCATTTGTGCAGCAGCAGCGTAATTGTTTGATGTTTTAGCAAAGCTCCTTGGCCCACGTTTGCCAGCTAAACCACACGTCCAGCTCCAGTGATTGTGGCCATGTACTGTAACTGCAAAATACCAGCCGGACAATATTATACTTTCGTTCTGTCTCTACGTCCTCTTCGTGCCTTTCCAAAAAATATGACCATTCCAAATGCCAATCCGTGACCGTCCTCCCTATTAGCAGGGCTGAAGGGATAGTTCTCCAGTCTCTGCCCCCCTGCTCTGTTTAGAATGGCAAACATTCCCCTGCATTAAGGAGCAAATGACTTCCTGTATTAGAGGCCAAGACGGATCATCGTGGGGGTATCAGGTAGATGGGACACCCACTCTGCGCAGGAAATGCTTCCCCATCGTCTCCGGAGGAGGCATCCGCGGTATGCAGAGTGACCCCCCCCTGCCCCCCCTTACGAACCCCCCCAAATAATGGAGACATTCTGCGACAGAGCACGCCATCAAATAGGATCCATCTGCGATGCCCCCTTCCCTCCTCCCAAGCCCGTGTCCTCCTCATTTCACGCTGTTGGGGAACACAGCTAACAAACACAGAGGCGAGCGATTGGTCAGACCCAACATGCATCCACTTTCCTCCCCTCCTCCTTAAGGACAGCTTGCTTGTTTAGTTGTTTTTAAAAAAAAAATTTTAAACAACGTTCAAGAACAACAACGTTCATGAGTCCTGCAATTGCACTCTGGTGTTTACATCACAGGCTGTACCTGCGAGCGCAAAAGCACACGAAAGAGATTAGTCCATTTACCGAGGACGTCCTCGTTCATTTGGGGTTTCTTAACGATGCCTGGCTTCTCCTTATATAAAACAGATACGCCGCGTGTTGCCGTTTCTGTGTTTTTCTAACACATTGCAAAAATAACTCCTGACCGCATGCTCTGTGAACTGAAAGAGCGAAATTGATTTGCAAAAAAAAAAGAAAGAAACAGATCGTATGGTGCAAATTAGACCCTGAGCAGTCCCTGTGTTTCAGGTAGTCTCGTGTGTACGATGATGATGATGATGATGATGATGATGATTGGTTAATTGCAGTCAGGCTGTGATTGCAGAAAGATTCTCATTTCTATAAAGGTCCAGGTTTTGACGGGGGCTGGGTGGAGGTATGGGTGCGGGTGCGGGTGCGGGTGCGGGCGCGGGCGCGGGTGCAGGCAGGAGGCGTGTAACACGTTTAAATATGGCAAAGTAGTGTTTGGAGAATTGGTAATTGCTCACATCCTTCTCTGGCCATGGGGACACTATCCAGATCTCACCTTGCGCACACGCGCGGTCTTATGAGCGTCGCTTTCTGGGCCTGAAAATGGCCGCCGTCCAGGCAGCGTTTAAACACGCACCGCGCCCCGAAGCACCGACTGATCGATCACGAGAACAGCGGTCAGCGGTCAGCGGTCAGAAACAGGCGGCGGAAAACGTTTATCTGTTGCGCGGAGATGGCGGCGCGAGCCCATCCCTTCCGTTTCCAGGGGAACAACGTCCCGCATTGAGAGCTGGCCGGACCCAGAGGCCGAGCCGGACTCCGAGCCGCAGTCCCCGCATTGGAAATGCCCTTCTCACACTCATCTTCGCTCTGACTGCGTCTGAACGCCAATCCACCTGGCATCGCAGCGCTGTGAAAACGTCTTGTCAGATAGGAGGGCTTTTACGTCAGAGGGGGAACGGGAGAAAATGTTTCCTCTGTCACCCTAATAAATTTGCTCTGAATAAATAATAACGGCCTATAAACGTGAGGGTTTCTCTCACAGGCAACTCATTCAGTGCGCTGTAACACGCTCGGCTTTCAGATTCAACCTTTCTGCCTGAGGAAAGCGGACACAAAAATATACATAATTCTGCGTAATTACACGCGAAGGTTTATTTTACTTTGAAGGCCCTAGAAAAAGCCCCTTCGACGGACGTGCGAGTTGCAGCAGGTTGCCCGCAGTAATCTTGGGAGGGGAGAGTGGTTTGAATTTACAGCCCCGCGACAGTAAAATTGACCTAATCACTAAGAAAACAGATACTTCCCCCCTCATCAGGGAACACCGGTGAACGGGGGAAAAATCTTTCACTTTTAATTGTTGTTTTCCTACTTATTCTGATTTAAAAACATGAGCATAATTATTTGTAAGTGGCACTTTGATTTTCTAATTTTGTTTGAAAGAGGCTTAAGGTGTTTCGGTGAATTATTCACTTAAGTCTGGTTGTGGAGTTTGTTTGCAGCTTTTAAAGCTAAATTAAACAAGATAGCTTCAAAACATATTGCATTTCATGCATGTTTTTTTGTATTTTATCCACCATAATGAACGAGTTAAGATCTAAATAGACTACAGATGAACATCATGCCATTTGTTTATTTAAGTAGATCAGTTTATTTTCTGCACAAAATAAATATTTAGTATATTTAATCATAAAATGTACACTAATGCGTATCGTAAAATAGTAAAAATTCTGTGTAAGAAATCTTAAAATAAAATGTTACTTTACCCTAATATACATATTTAAAAAAAATCTTTTCTAATTTAAGGTTCTGATGAAACCTTTAATTGTGTCCATACACAACCAATTAGGAATATTTTTAACAATGTTAAATATTGTTTCAAAAGAAAACACATTTTTTGGTGCTTTATTTTTATTTCCCTTTTGTCAGAACAATAATAATAATAATCACATTTGTAATATTTAATATGCTTTTTCAATTAGCGAAATTTAAACACTCTTACCAAGGCTTTGTGCATTTCTAGAAAATGACCAAAAGCAGATTGTAAATGTGAATTCTAACACTGTCAGTCTGCCCTCACTTTTCCCCCGTGGTGTAAGAGCAGAGAGCGAGGTGCGTGTTTGTGCCGAACCCGGGGTGCACTCGCTGTCTGGACTGACCTTCCCAAATTGCAGCAGTCTGGCTGTGTAGCAGGGGTCCTGGACGGGACGCGGGTGGGATGCTGGTGGGACGCTGACGGGAGGCAGGTGGCAGGCGACTGGGGAACAAAGCGCGCGATTATTGGGCGCAGGAAAGGCCGTCCCGCCCGGGCTGATTTATTACTCTGGACTGGCTCCGCAGCAGACCCTGCTCACTCTCTAGGGCCATTTCACCAGCTCAGCCTGTACTGTCATACTGCACACTACACACTGCACACGGCACAAACTCACATACACACACTGTGCCCTGCACACACATATGCACACTGCATACTGCACACTGCACACTACACACTGCACACGGCACACACTCACATACACACACTGTGCCCTGCACACACATACTGCACACTGCACACTACACACTGCACACGGCACACACTCACATACACACACTGTGCCCTGCACACACATACTGCACACTGCACAAACTCACATACACACACTGTGCCCTGCACACACATACTGCACACTACACACTGCACACGGCACAAACTCACATACACACACTGTGCCCTGCACACACATACTGCACACTACACACTGCACACGGCACAAACTCACATACACACACTGTGCCCTGCACACACATACTGCACACTGCACAAACTCACGTACACACACTGTGCCCTGCACACTACACACTGCACACGGCACAAACTCACATACACACACTGTGCCCTGCACACACATACTGCATACTGCACACTGCATACTGCACAAACTCATGTACACTGCACAAACACACACTCTGCACACTGCACAAACTCATACAGACTGCTCACTGCACAAACACACACACACACACACACACACACTGAAAACTGCACAGGCACTCAAAGACATTAAATATGCAGATTTCTTAGCGTTGCTGGAGTTTTTTCAGCAGCACTTGTTGAATTACATTTTAATGATGTGCTAGGTTATTTCAATCTGCGTGTTATTCTCACATGTTGACATACAGCAATATGAGCTATCTGGTGTGTAAGTAGGTGCCGTGTTGTATTACAAGTGTGTAAGCAATATTACAATAATAAATGTCAGCTCTTTGATATGAATTGTCGTCGCCTGCCGCACATTGTTTACGGATGTGGGGAGTGGCAGGGGTCTGACAAGCGAGCGAAAGAAAGGATAGAAACGGAGTGATACAGGAAGTGAAGCGTACCGCAGGGACAAGTGCTTTGCTTTCACAAGGTGACGGGACAACTCCACACGGCGACTGCAGCGGGGCTGACCTGTCAATCAAGGTCATCCATGTCAGAGACAGTTTATACGAAGGCCAAAACCCTCAGGACCTCCATCAGTTATGGCGGTGATGACATCACTGCGATAACCACAAATAATTCCATTATCCTTTAAGTGTGTTTTGTTGTAAAAAATACTGATTGTTTCTTGTAGCATATGGTCAGAGCATTAAACATTCTAAAAGTTAATTTTCCTACTTCACTAAAAAGCATGTCGAGATTGTTTCACAGAAATCTGTTGTTGTTGTTATAACAGCAAATTTCTTTGAACCTGAGTTTGCATTTAGAGGTCATGGAGAGAAAGTATGAATTCTACAATAAGACTTCACAGAACAAAGCACAACACAATCAATGTGAAACCCTTTTAAAAGCCTTAATTTACTCCGTTGATTTAAAAATACAGTCATTAAAGCGACCTGTAAATTCTGAAATACAGAGGATAATGGGTGTGCAGAATGCATTAAATATTCACACTCGTTATCCACTTCCTTCACACAAAAAAACACCTTGATCACAAACATCTGGACACAGATTTACACAGCTGATTGTCATGAGAGGTCCTTACACAAAGGCCCACACTACTATGCTATACGCTATAGGCTTGGCCTGCAGTGTTGGACATTTCTATAGGGCTGCAGGTTTCAATCCATGATTGGGCACAGCACAGTATACACGTTTTAGCTGATGAGTAATAATGGAGAGGTGGTGTAGTTTACCGCAGATGACTGCGTGTGGGTCACCCTGCAAATCCTGTTCATGACCTCTAATGCTCTCAGGAGCACTCTAGGTTTGCGGAGTGCATTTGTGCGCTCAAAGATTCATTAAGGCTGACAAAACTTTGAAAAAGTATCGACTAGGTTTTATTTCCGACAATAAAAAAATAAGTTCTGATATTCCCGTGCTGTGTTGCATTAATGCTACTTTGTATGTGCAGTTTTAGAAAGTGCACAATTGCTTTCTCTCTCTTCGTCTCCCTCTCCTTTTAATTCCCCCTCAGCCCCCCCGCATAGTAAAATGGTGCCAGTCCGACACATTAATGGTGAGATGGTGAAACCGAATCCTGACCCTCAGACATACTGTAAAGGGGGGGAGGACGGCTCTTTGGGTTTAGGGGAGAGAGCATCAAAAACGGCAGAGTATGATAAGGACTTGAAGAGGGACTTTGATTTTTTTAATGACGCCCATAAAAGGGCGTGAGACGAAAGGATACAGTGTCTATAAAGCTCTAATGGAGCATCAATTAAGAAGCAAGCCTGCACAGAGGTCCTTTTACAGCGGCAGTGCTGGAAACATTCTCAGCCCTTTTAAAATTGCAAGGTTGGGAAAGTAAAACAGCCAGGATTTTTTGTTCTCTAATTTCAGTCCCCCCCCACCCCCCCACCTCCCCTCCTCATACTGTAAGAGAGAGAGGTGGTAAATAGCATAGTACATATTCGGGTGATTTGTGAACCACTGCCCCCTGTTGTACTGGAGGACACACATAAACTGAATTTGTCCTCTGCCCAAACAAATGCGCTTGTGTGTGGGTGTGTGTGTGTTTGTGTCAACCACTATTGTGATGACATGATTTCAACAGGGCCTTCACCATGTTTGAAGTCCTTTTCAAATGCAAGAGGGAGGCCGCATTGGTGAGGTAAAGTTTTTGAGGAATATTCTTGGAAGACAATGCAACCTTCAGCAGAACTGCCTAAGAATCCCAGCTCTCTGTATGATAATGCTACGACTGTCAATAGTTTTGGACTATGGGGTGAGACGATCTATTGGCCATGACGTTAGGGCTCTGGTAGTCCCAGTTGGAGTGCTAACCTTTCCCAGTAACCATAGAGTAATGCGGGCCAGACTTCTGAGGACAACACACAATGGTTTGTTTGATCCATGAAGAACAGACACATAACACCATTCGCTGTGTTTATAGAGTATCTATTATACCCTTATTTCTGACGCTGAATAACAACGGTGAGGAGCTGAAAGACAGGATCGCTCCTCCTGGCAGCCTCGCCAAGCTTTCTACAGACCCCTATATTTTTCCTCCATTATTTTTGTTTATTTTCAATGTGTATGCTGGAGACCATTTCGGTTTCCCAGGTATTCTATACCGGCCAATCAAACAGATCTGGAAATTTCCGGGTATTTGCCTTTCCCTCGGAGTGCAAAACCACAATCGGCTGGGTTTGTTTTTTCACATTTAATGTGTGAGCTGATGAACAGATGCCAATTTCACTTTGAATAATCTACCCTTTGAGGGGCTTTTATTTAAGAAAAATAAGGACAGTTCTAATTTAGGGTATACACAAAGACAGCCTGGAACTTTTTTCCCCAAACCTTTTTTTTTTTTTTTTTTTTTTTTTACAGACATCGCATGACAAATGAAATGATATTTTGAATACCCGACAACCCATCCATCAAAAGCAGAAAAATTGGTTTTCTTGTGTTTACAAAAAAATATATCTAAACTCCTCCTGACCTGAAATGTGTATATACAAAGTTTACATTACGAACATTTTATATGTCATCAAAACCGACGTTTGCTCGGGGGGCATAAATTGGTTCCATTTGCTCCCGCTGCGAGCCGACAGATGCCTGCATGTGGGCCCTGTGAAAAAAAAGAGGAGAGGAGAAAAAGAGGAGAGGAATGAGCGCGAGGAGCGGAGTGGACTCCCGGGGAGGTCAGCTGAGAGTGAACGGCAGGTCCGTGATTGGGCGAGGAGTCGCACGCCGCTCCTCAATCAGCAGCTCCGCCTACTCTGCTGGAGGCGCCTGTCAATCAAGTGACCAGCAGACCGCGCCGGACTACCGTTTCATCAGCCCGTCTCTGAGCAGAAACCGGAGATCCCCCTGACCCCTGGGCCCGGCAATCACGACGATGGACACCCTATGCGAGGTTAAGCATGGCGGTGCGGTGGAGTGTGGCACAGCAGAGCTGGGTTGCAGGTTTAAGGCCTGCACATTGCACCGCTTTGTCTGTGCCTTTAAATAGGGAACTGGGTTTGCCCATATCCAGCTGGAAGGGATGAACTCCAAGTCAGAAAATACTGTAAAATATCTAAAAACATGATTCATAACCTAAAATAGGAATTAATGATTCATTATAATTACGTTACATTATATTCAATTAAAAGCATACTCCCACAAATATTTTGGCTCAGTGCTTCAGTGAAGACTGCACACAGCACTGCTCTGCAAGTGGAAGATCCCTCCTGTGCCAAAATTGCACTGCTGTGGAAAAAGTGAGTGAATAAATGAACATCTTACATTAGACGAGATGGAAGCTGTAGAAAACGAGAGACTGACCTGTGAGGGTGAGGCCCTGTACTGGGACCAGTTCTCAGTGGTAAGGGAGAGAGGTTCTGTTCGTATGTTCGTTCATATGCGTTTGTTCACGTGTGCGTGTCTGTGTGTTTTTCTCTGTGAGTGTGTTTGTGTTTGTTCCAGCGGGTGTCCAGCTGCAAAAATCTGTTCTCATCTCACTGCTACTCCAATAATGTCAATCAATGATCACAAAGGCCTTAGAGCCTCAAACTAGTCTCAATTAATTTAAATTCATTCAGAGATCCTGGCTATCAGGAACAAGGAATTATAGATGCATGACTGTGTGTGTGTGTGTGTGTGTGTGTGTGTGTGTGTGTGTGTGTGTGTGTGTGTGAGTGTGGTGTGAGCACCCATGTGTTTTTGCATGCGTGCATTCATCCATGGTGCTATACAGACTGACAGAAAGCAGATGTCAAGCAGGGTGCTAAAGGACAGTCTTGTTGATAATCAACCTGCTATTAAGAGAAATATGCACTTGTGATCCTGAGGGATGGAAAGAACTACATTAGTCCATCTCTCCAGAGGATGTGTGGTAGCCACACTTACACAGAACACCCTGAGAGAGAGAGAGAGAGAGAGAGAGAGAGAGAGAGAGAGGCGAAGGGAGAGAGGGAGAAAGAGGGAGGGGGGAAAACACTGTCACTTAGAGGAATGGATGTAACAAATGAGTTCACACTGTTTATCGAGTCATGCATCAGAATTTCTCCACTTATCCTTTTTCATCCAAACTATCGGGTGCTTTTCCAGAGCGGAGTGCAGCCACAAATGTGTGTGTGTTTGACCCGGCAGCTCAGGAGGTCCCGTAAACAGAGCGCCAGAGTGATGCGCTTCACTCCTCTCTGCCCCGGGAGGAAGAGCCCGCCACTCTTTTTCTTCTCTTTTCTTTTCTTTTTTTTTTACAAACAAATGGAAATGAAGTCTTGAGGATAAGGTAATAACCACTCTCAGCTTTCAGGGTTGGGGGTGGGGGGCTTGGGGGGGGTAGAGGGGGGGGGGGGGGGTCCGCTCCCCACGCTTGACCGCGAGCCAAAGTCTAGAGCACGGAGCCGTCCGCAGCCGAGCCCACGTGAGACAGCTGCAACTTTTCATGGCTCCAAGTCAGCGAATTTCCATCCGCCCCACTGCCAGAGACCGCAAAACGGTTTCAAACAACGACTCACTTCATGATTTTTCTTTTTTTATGTGTGTGTGTGTCTCAGGGAAAAGAAGAAAAAAAAAAAACTATCCGAAATGCGTCTTGACACTGCTGACTGAGCAGCGTGCGTCAGGTTCGCAGATTAATGAAAACGTTTCGCTGGCAGAAGATTTTGATTGCCCCGCGCGCGCGCCGAAATTGCTTACAGATTGGGGCGGCGGACGGCGTGTTTCGTCTCAAATGCCCACCGCCCCCCCCCCCCCCCCCGCCCCACAAACCCCCAACACCCAACCCATACATTAGCACTTGTCAGGGTGACCATTAGGCCGAGCTAGTGCAGAAATTTAATTACAAAACCATTTATTTCATCGAAAGGAAAATAAACTGGGGCCACCTCAGAATGCATTAGGTGGGACGGCAACGAGCCCTGTTGATAACGCCCAGGGTTCGGCGGGCCTGCGGAGGAAATAATGTTTCTTTCATGTGCGGTGAGGGCTCCTCTATTAGAACCAGCTGCCCATAAGCCACTCTTTATTTAAGTTCAATTAAAAGAACAACCGATTTAATGAAGGGGCCATTTATACGCCGGGGTTACCCGTCCGCCGCGCTCGCCGGAGAGAGCGCTGTCTCAGTACACCGGCCGGCTGGCGCAGGCGGCCTGTGAAAACAGCGCGGGCCGACGGAGCGCGGAGAGACAACTACAGAAGGCCTTTGTCGCGCGCGGGCCGGCTGGCACAACGGCGTGGGGGGGCGGGGGAAATAAACTCGCAGCGTTTCTTTTCTCGGGTTGCGGGGGCGGGGGAGGCCGATTAAAAGACAGCTCTGAGAAACGACGTGTTTCCGACGCGGGGAGGGGAGCGAGAAACGCGCTTCGTTTTTCTGGCCGACGGGAACGAGAGTAAGGATCGAGGCCCCAGGCTGCGCAGGCAGAGGCCGGGCCACAGAAAAAGCTCACCCCAGACGGGTGCGCAAGGGACCCCGAAACAACAACAGACACCCCCCCCCCCCCCAAAAAGATCCGCCGGCGTTTCACGATCACCGCGACGCTACAGATCAATGCTACACGCTAAGGCTACGCCTCCTCTCCGTCCGATGCGTTTGAGCGTTTGTTACCCTTTTGGCTTTTCGCACATGGAAGCGTGCTTTTCTGAGTGCTCCAGCGTCGTTAAAGTGATGTACGCGTCCTTTCTGTTTTTTTCTGGTACAGCTGTAAAAGTCTACTGTAGCGCTGGAAGGTTATTTGAAGTCTGGGTTTCAGAAACCCTCCACCAGTAAAGGGACTCCCTCCGCCCTCCCCCGGCCGTATAAATGACAGCTAGTGAAAGGGGATACGGCGCCCTAATAAAAAGCGCAGCGCGGCTATCTGCACGGCCCGCTCCGTTAATCAAATCCGCCGTAATTGTCATCCGCGGCTTTAAAGATACAGAGGGGAAATAGTAACTTGACCTTTGACCTCCGACCCCCGGTCGTCTGAGAGTTGTGTACATTCATCCTCGGCTGCGCGTTAATGTCGGGCGGCGTTGGGGGAGATGTCCTTCTCTCTCTCTGCCCCCCCCCCCCCGCCCAGCCTCTGGCCTGTCTATCTCTCTCACTCCCCCTGAAGCCCTTAGATCTTCAAAGCCAGAGCGGGGCACAAATCACACGGGCATGGGAAAGCAGGGCTAATAAAAGCTGGAACATGGGACAGCAGTGTGGGCTTCTAGTGGCTGCCCGTGTGCCATTCACAGATCCCAGGGTGGCATTCAAAGAGCCCCTCCCCCGTCTCGTGCACACGCTTGTTCTCCTCCACCGCACCAGGGCGGGTATCCGCGAGGGGAAGCGCCAAACCCGCCAGCACCTGGAGCCGCGTCCGGGGTCTGCTTCCCGCCTGGTCCTCCCGCGAGTCTCCCTCACAGCCTGAAAAAATCCCCCCTTAGTCTCCTCAGGCCAGAGAACAGTGTTCAGGACAGACAATTTAGGAATTAAACAGCATTTTTAAAAAAAGGAAACCTGCTGTGCCTTTTGCTGCCATGAATTCGCAGTGATCAGCACTTCTTTCCCGTTAGTATTTTTCCTGTTAAATACAAGTACTTATAAACAAGTGGCTTCTTCCTAAGAGCATTTTCTGTTGTTACCATAGTTAAAACATGATTGAAATGAGCAGCTTATTGTGATTAATGCAATCACCGCAAAGACATTTCAAAAAGTGATTGGCACTATACTAGCTTATACCAACAACCACCAAAATCCCCCTTCAACAGTGACATTTGTAAAGACAAGTGTGCTCAACACCTCTGTCTTTTCACAATCGAAGGTTAATTCCACTCTAAAGAACGCACTCCCCACGCCCCCCCCCCTCACCCCCGCCCCATTTTGGCAGATCGAAAACGCTGACTGACAGAGACGCAGGGAAGCTCACCTCATTTCCCATCTTGACCCCAGCCAACCGCGAACTGTTATTCCTCCACTCTGCCAACGGCATGTCTGCCCGTCCCCTCCAATTCAGCCAGGGAAAGGAAAATGTTTTGAGGGAGAGGAGAGACGGAGGAAAACACGAAGCGATACTGCGTAATGAAAAGCTGACAGGCCCGGGGAAACAAGATGATCGTTTGGACTGAACCCCCTCTAGTGGAATGCAAACGGTCAGGCCAGAGAGGAGGAAAAACTGAGGCTGTTTTTCAGCGCGTACGTCTGGGCAGGTCGACATTTCAGAACTGAGACAAGGGCATTTGAGACATTTGGCCAGGCAATAATACCATGAAGAGAGTGGGCAGTGAAGTCGTGGAATGTGCCATTTTAAAAACGCACAGCTAGCGTTCCGCTGTGCCTGACAGTTCCCGGACATTTCTCGGCACAAGTCTTCTGGTTATCTGGTTATGTTTTACCCAGGTTAGGATGCCCAATCATAGCTGTAGTCATATCTAATTTGAGCAGCATGCTCCTACAGCTAGTGAAAACTGCTCGCTAGCAGAAGCGTTCTCCTAAATGCACGCAGTGCTGCTTCCTGCCCCCTGTGCAGTCACCGCGGAGCAGAGGCGGAAAGTCCAGCGGTCAGAAAGTAAGAGTCCTGCCATGCGTTTCTTACACACATCAACTCAGCCGGCTGATTTCACTAATTGGTTAGTTTGCCCGGCTGAAGAATTGTGCTAATTATCAAAGCCAAGTGATTGGAACAAAATACTGGGGTGGACTTTTTAACTTCCTGAACCTGGATTTTCTACCTCTGGAGCAGAGAAACTGGAAAGTGCTGCTGCTCAGGCAGGGCAGGCTGCAGGTGTCTCACTGACCAGAGGAGGCGCTATTGCGCATCGCCCACCCACAGACCACAGGCTGCATCGCTATACTGAGCGCTAATGCTTTAGCTGGATACACTAGACAAGGACCTCTAGCACAGTAAACACTAAAGCAAAGAAACAGCTATTTTGAACACAAAAATAAATGTGGTACATTGATGGAAGTTGTAGCCGGTGTTCTTAGCAATGATGGATTGATTGAGTGATTGATTAACTGACTGAGAGTTTGTCTTGAAAGTGTAGCTGAAAGTGGCACTGCTGGAAAAAACAGGGGATGGGGTTAAAGATTACCACTCCCCCAAGCTGGCACCTCCCTCATGTACCCTACCCCCGTACAACAACTGCTGCCCGGCTCGACCCAGTGTCCTAATTCAGGTAGACACGTTTAACTCCACAAACATGAGAGCAATCTGAAGAATGACCAATGGGGGGAGGGGGGGTTACTCGAAATGGGAAAACCATAAAGGAAAATTTTTTTATGTGATTTATGTCCTAAAATATATGTAATAGTGTCAATAAATCTGCAGGGTTTGGCAGCAGACTGTACCAATTAGTTTAAGGAGGGAGATTGCCTACACACTGCCACGGCTCTGCTGGGCTCAGTCTGGGGCCAGGAATGCAGGTGCACATTTTTGCATGAAACGCACCATGACGGACCGTTCAAATTTGCGTTGGGAAATCAGACATTTTGTCGGAGACTCCAGCTTGTTTATTTTTCTCATTTTGCACGCATGTTTGTCCATGTGTTCCTCGGTTATGGCTTCCTTTCAGACATGATTATTATTTTCTGGCTGTTAGTGGAAAATAAACAGACTTTTTTTGCCATTGCGGTCACATGGCCACGTAAAGATAAAGGAATGTCACATGATCCAAGTCGCAATTGCGGTACCGAACTTGCGTAATCTGATACAGATACAGGGACCTTGTGAATGAATGTGGGTTTAACATTTTTGTACACTCACTCATTATCTCTCATAGTATTCCTGACAGTATTTTCCCATAGCAGCCAGATTTAGGTTTAGGGGAAAGTTGGATACAAGGTACTTATCATTGCTTTTCAAATATGCTTCACTTCACTACATTTCACTCTGAAATAGACCATTTTCAACACTGAAAAATATACGGTTTTATTTTCATTTTCATTTTAAGTGGAGTGGTCGAGTTTGATTTTGTTCCATTTGGTTTTCAACTGCCATAAGTGGCACTATGAACCTGGGTTGAGAAAGTATCCCGCGATTTCTTTACAAATTATCTCATTTAGGCTGACGGTCTCTGCTATATGCTCAAACCGCAAGGCTGGATATATATATTTATACATATTTTACGCGTGCACATTTTTACTGGCCAGCTTTTCTCAAATATGGGGAGATGATGTGTTTACTTAGTGCTCTGACCTTTTCGACGTGACACTTTCACTGCAGATATAAATACCGCCAAGGCATTAAATCACGAGTGTTATTCAGGTAACCTGCCCCCACCTCGCTCGCCGTTGGCTGAATCGTGTCACGTGGGTCAGCGTCTGGCCAATGGCAGGGGACGTGGTGGCCCCAGAGATATTTTTAAGCCGGGCTTGTTTGCTGAAAAGCCATCTGCGGGAGTGTTGTGGGCGGGGCGTGGCGGTTCAGGTTCCATGTTGAAACCGGAGCGCGGGCTCTGTGCTAATATGTCTGAAAGAAGGGTAATTATGAGGCGATAACGTGCGGTGATTGGGTTCCCTGTTGCCAGCGGGAGGGAAACCCCTGCGCTATTCCCAGTGCTGCGGGGGGCAGGGCCGGGGTGGGGGGGAGGTGTGTGGGGGGGGTGATTTGGGTGGGACGGCGCTGGTGGTGTGATATTGTGTTCGTGGAGGACGTGCCAGGTCTGGATGATGCAACAGACATTTAGCGCAGTCACATGCTAAACGCCTTCCCTGACATACTGAACGCCTCTCTCTGCACACGGTGTCTAATGACTGCACAAAACACCTTACATAGAATTTTAACCCTTTAAGGTAAGATCACAAATATGTGATTACAATGTCCTTAACTGAACATTCTAATGCTGATGTAACAATCAATGCTGGTGATTGTTCAAAGGGTTAACAGTTCTGAAGGAACACATGAATAGTCCCTGTATGATTCCATCTGCCGAAATGATTTGTGTTGCCTCATTATTGAGTGGATGAAGTAACAAGCATAAACGCTAATCTTAGGCAAAGGAGAATGAGAGGGATGCTGACTTGCAATTCTCACCTGTGTTTATGTGACAGGGTCATATGATACCAGGCAGAATCAGGTATGGGGCCAGAGTGACCCAGGGGTGTGTTGGGGAGGGCTTTTTCTTAAGGGGTTTTTCACAACATGGTTTGTGGTTTGGTAGGGGGTGGGAGAGTAAAATAAAAAAAAAAGTGGACAAGATTAATTTCTTACCCATTCAAGCTGTAAAGCCCCTCCATCAGGCCCCCTCCGCCTCATCTCAGCGTGGTTTAGTCCAGCGCGGGGGGGCCAAACGTGTCACTGGTCCGAGGAAACCAGAGACGTCTGGCATCATACCAGCCACTGCAGGCTGCGCCCTGCGAATAAATGGAAATATAGAGACTTATTTTTTTAGGGTTTCATATTTACAGTCATTTCCTTTTCGTGTTTGCAGATTGCACTCAGAATTTCCAGCCGCGGAATTTCTTGACATGGCTTCTGCACAGAAAAGAAGAAGGAAAAAAAAAAAAAAAAACCCAGGAAAAAAGAAAAACAGAACTGGACATTTCTTCATTCTCTCTGTAGAATAAACCTAACTTAGTCGTTCTCTCTCTCGCTCTCACACATTTCTCCTCTCAGCTACTTGGCTGTTATGAGCGCATGTCAAAGAATGAATCTTGTACATTTCCATTATATGTGTAAACGCCTGCAGCACCTGCAGCTCGTTAATGTCACAGAACGAGTGTTGTTAGAAAACACCCTCTGTCTCCAGCGCTGAACAGGTGCCCTCTCAGCCCAAACACATTCTGAAACGTCCAAACGTTGCCGCACAGCGACAGTGTTATTACTTTAAAAATACTGTAAGCGTTGTGTCAGCTGAAATATTACTGTGGGAAACCAGAAATGTACGCGTGTCGTAGAGCTCGGGAGAGAAAGAGCAGGAAGATCGCTCAGTAAATATCTGCCTTCTTTAACAGAACAACTATACACCCAAAGGTACGATCTAGATTCTCTGTTCTGTCTGAATATTTGACCTTCATCTTTGTTCTTTTCCAGAGTTCAGCTGCTATGATGCTAAATGTTACACAGGGCATTTTCTCAGCTATTTCACAAAGTCATGTTATCATGAACATACTTTATGGTGTTGGGTAAAAAAAACTAACAGATCCTCTGGGTCAGAATTTGACCCCCTCTGCACTTCGCAGCTCCCCCCCCCCCCTCCTCCCCTCCCCCTCTGCAGTCTGTAACCCAACTCCACCTCACGTGGACACCCCACCCCTCCACCCCCACCCCTCCCCAGGGACCGGGTCGGGTTTCACACCCACACAGTACTGTGGGCTGACTGGGCTAAGATCCAGGCCCAGTGGCAGATGCTGAGATGCCTACCATCTCTGCCCCCATCCTGGGTGGGCACTGGTGGCCAGGGGAAGGTGGGGCAGGATGGCTGGAACAGCGCCCTCTGGCTGCAACGTTAGCATAGGACAGTCCGCTTCACAGAAACACACAGGAAAGAACACTGGTGCTCTGGGATGGAAATGATGGAAGTTAAAGTCACTCAGTGTTTTATCACAAGGTCTTTATTCTTATTCATATTCCAGAAGGCATCCACTAGCATGGATATCCTCAAAGGGCTGTGCAACCAGTTGCTGTTAATCTTTCCACTGCAAAGAGATATATCTCCTGAAAGCTTCTTACTAAAAAATAGAAACTGACAGTCACCCCAAATATAACCTGACATTTTATTTCTGTTGTTTTAAATGGATAACTTTAGAATGCTAAATTTATGTTCTAAAATAGATTATTGAAAGACTCATGAGACTGCATTGGATTTGACAAGGAATTTTGTCAAACCAGCACCCTGGTGATGTCAGACAGAGCGAAAAAAGAAAAATTGAAAATTCTCCTCGTACAGTGAAAGGAAGAAAGAGATTTTGGAGCAGATTTTGTCAGTTCAATCTTCCAGACGCCCCCTGTTCCTCTGGTACCAAAACCACGAACAAGCTTTCAATCGGACCCCAGCAAATTGTACACCTCACTCCTACGCATGTGGGCTCCGCTCCCTGCCTGTCACAGGCTGGGGGGTGTGGGGGGGGGGGGGGGGTGGCGGACGGAGGTTCCAGCCCGGTGCTGGGGTTCTGAGTGCTTTCACAGCTGGGTCGGCTCTGACTGCAGCCAGGCTACGGTACCAGAATCCAGGGGATTGTGGGTATTGAAATGCCTGGCCCCAATGCATTCTGTCCTGAAATGCCTCCAACCAGGAGAATTCAATCACACTTCATGAACAACAATTGAACTATCACATTCGATGACGTCTAACACTTCACTGCTTTGCGCAAAATATTTACTTATAATAGTTACATATAAGGAGCCATGGAAAGCAAATAAAATCATATTAGTGCATTACAATGGTAAGAATAACATCCAGAGAAAGAACTTTGTTGTTTGCTGAAAAGGTAGCGAATATGCTAATATAAATTACGCAACTTGTTCAGATATGATTACTGGAGTGATTACAAAAACACATAAAAAATACTAGAGCATATTTGGCAGGTCTGTGTGTATTCTGTCTGAGTGCTGAAACTGTGCCCCGACTGGCATTCTTGGCTCAGATTTTTTAAAACTTTAGCCAAAGGGTGATTTTCTAAGTAAGATATCATAAAGATATTTTTTGATTTACATTGTCAAACGTCTGGAGAGAAATTGCCCTCACGCTTGCCAGGTGTTACTGGAATGCGTTTTTGGGGCTGGGAAAGGGAAAGGGCTCAGTCTGTACTGTGTCCAAAACAGTTTCCCTGAGCTGAGCCTTATCACACAGAGGCAAGAAGCACATAACATACATAACATGACAAATGAAAAATCAGATTAACGTACAAGCCAATAATACATAGAATTATTTAATTGTCAATAATCTCATCCATGGCATTCTAAACAGATGAAAAAGAGGGAAAGAGCACTTTGCCAGCTTACGCCACGCTCTCGGCCCTGAGAAAGCTGGCAGGTAAATATGTTCATGCCTGTCACTCACTAGAATGTTTCTGGGACACACCGAGGCAATGAAAAAGGAAAATTCATTCAGGCCAGAAAGGTTTTAACGTCTCACAGACGAGAGATTGCTCTCAGAATTCAGGTAAATTTTAAACTAATTCTTTTTTTTTTTTATTCTTTTTTTTTTTTTTTAAACTGGCGAACCTGCAAGAGCGTAATCGCTGTCTTGGCGGTCTGCATGGGGATCAGCCCTCTGGAATGATCCTCCGGAAGAAGGAGCCGTATTATCTTACCTTTCCAGGAAGAAAGTAAGAGTAAAAACACGCAGCCTAACGCTGTCTGGAAGTTTCTTTGGACAGGGGAAATGGTCACGTAGGAGACAGCAGCCGTGTTGTGCTGGAAAAGTAATGGACAGAGAGAAAGTAGGCCTGGACTGGTGGGGAAAGTATCTATTAATATATGTCTGACTGTCAGGGTGGGCTGGAGCTTAACAGTACAGGACAGGGGTCAGGGATGGAGCTTTCATAGTGGTGGGGCTCAGATGTACAATTTTGCCACACAACAAATTTTTCAAAGGAGATTTCAAAATACCAAAATATGAATTTCGGAAACAAGAATCAAATCTGCAGCCTTATCTGTCCAACTGGTTCTGTGTCTGAGGAATAATATAGTTATACAGCTCCACATGATCTATGGATGTAAGCCATGCATGGGTGATATAGTGGTGGGAAGGGGCATCTAGGTGAGTCTAATCTGAATTATGTGAATGTTCACCGGACAAAGCTATGAAAGGAAGAATAGTTCACTGTGAAAAGATCCTTCGGTCATTCAATTCGTATTTACTTATATATCAACGCATTTCTGCAGTTTCACTAACGGTGATGCTGAATTCAATATCCGCCCCAAAGGCACAGCAGAAAATTAAATAAACGCAGCAGGAGATTACAGACGCTCGAGACTCTGAAACAACCTCGAGGGCTAGCGAGAAATCACCAGCCCTGCCCCCCTGTCAGAGCAGACAGACCCTGTCAGTACAGACAGACACACTGACACGCATAGTCAGGCCTGATACCTACAGGGCTGAAGGGGGGGAAAGCTGCTTCAGGCTCAGTAGTCCACAGACTGAGGTGAGTGGCAGGAAAAGAGAGCGGCCCCCTGGCCTGATAGTAGCTGTGGCTCAGACTGCACCGGGACGATTCGCTGTTATTAAGAGGGGCACGGCACAGTCACAGAACACCCGCCAAACATTTTCACGTCGGTTAGACGTCTAATCAGTGTCAGTCATGAAGGTTGAAATAAATGTTTTTTTTTTGACATCTGTAATTTGATGAGAACAAAACACTGATCTATTACAGGAAGAAAAGGTGTTGCATCATGACTTGACGTTGATCGTCCTTGTAGCCGCAACGCAGGTCGACAAACTGTTGGGGGACACAGACAGCATGCCAGACACACTCCTATACACCCCCCCCCCCCCCAAATTTATTCTGTTTCTACGCAACACTGGCCAAAGCCCAGGTCCAGACAGAGCGCTCTCCAAAGTGGCCCAATCGCTCCAGAGAGCCCCATCCTCTCCCACCTACAGGCTCGCATCACGCGGGACACGTGGATTTGCATTAGCTGCTGCTCATAATGTTCACTTTCGCAATGATCCTGGCAGCTCCCCTCCGCGCTCGCTCTAACCTGGAGCGGCAGGGCTCCAGCGGTGACTGTTTCCTCTGGGGGATTTTTTCGGTAAGCTGAGACCTCTCTCGCACAAACAGGCCCTTATCGGGCTGATCAGGTATGTATGGGAAAGAGATACAGAGAGACTCAATTGCCCTGAGATAAGGAGGTACACGTTTGCAGTTTGTGCTGTGGGCGGATCCTGTTACTAATACTGCACTGCTTTTGTTCCTCTGCTGGGATGTCATATGCCCCCAGAGGCAGGAACAGCAACTTCCACCACTCACCTCCGCCCCCCCCCCCCCCACTCTCACTACACACACACACAGGCATGAGAGCACACACACACGCACATATATACATGCACACACACATGCTTGTACACAGACTCAGAAAGTTTTACAACCATGATTAATAATTCCAAATAATGCTTTAAAATACCTGATCCACCAGCTAACCAGGCTAGCTCAGCTAAAATCATTCTTTAGCTGTACTGTAACTAAGTGCTTTCAAATATTTTTCTACAGTATGAATGAAAATTTAACAAGAGCCTCACAGACCATAGAATGGTCTCTTAAATCGTAAGAGAGAGAGAGAGCGCTGTCAACACACCAGTGAAACCTGCCTGATAAACTGGCCTCAAATCTGCAACAGCTGACCCCTGTTAACCCCAACCATGTCCTGCCAGGGTTAAAGGTCACAGGGCACGAAGAGGGGTCATGTGATCTCACAGGGCTTGCAGTTCCCATTGAGGCCTTCCTCCACCTGCACCCACCTGTCCAGCGGGGAACCCTCCCACCTCCTCCACATCGCTCACCTCAGCCAGGCGAGCTGCGGGACCACACAAGCACACGGCAAGGCCACGCCCCTCTTTACCTGAGCAGGTGCCTCCAGGCGCTATCACTGAGATCAGGAGGCTACCATTAATAATCTTAAGGACAGGTAGGCTTCACAATCTGCTCCTACACATGATGAAAATGGGTCACCACTTAACAGCTTCATCAAGCCAGGGCTCCTATGCTACTTCTCCAAATAGTACATTAGCAAAAGCAAAACAACCATGCAATATTATGACCCTGCTGCAACGATAAGAGACTTTTACCAGGTATTACATATTATCATGCTCTATGTGCAGCAGTAGATAGCGATCAGCTACTATCACATTACTTGGACATATGGATGGAGGAATCTTCTAGACCTACCAAGTATTAATGTTGTCTAATGTTGTGATCTCAGTAACCGATAATTCTGGGATTTATTCGTTAGTTTACATGGCCAATCTACACACAAGTGATCGAGATGATATGATTAGATCACGGTGGTTGTGAGTCCCAACGGTGAATGTTTTCTTCTCAAAATACGCTTATCTATGCTATACATTTAATTATTTCGATTTTATTAGTGACTTTAAAATACCTTTATTTCTTTATTTGTGTAAAGAATTTTGTCCAGGAAATCATGTGCAGTCTTTCATTCCTGTCATAGCTTGCAAACTGGAGCGCTCAGTTCTTTTTACTGTACTATACAAAATAAAACTGTACGAACTGATTGATTGGCCAGACTGCATAACCCACCTCCTGCATGTAGGAATAAGGACGTGTGGCTGAGGCTGGTGGGGTTGAGGTGGTGGGGGTCGTTTGTAGAATAGGGGGGTGGGGGGGAGAGGGGGCGCCTGTCCAAAATGTGGGTGAAAAATAACACCACAGCAGTCAAGAAACAAGCAGCAGCTGTCAGAGTTACAGCAGAGTTAGTTATGAGTGCAGAGCGCAGACAGCCGGACACAAGTGTGGCACACTGGCGGGCAGCGGGAGAAGGAGCAGGCCGTGACGCTCAGCCATTAGCCAACTGTCACTGCTCGCTCGCTCACCCGCGCACAAACACACTCGCTCGCTCACTCGCGCACGTTCACGCTCGCTCACGCTTACTCGCGCACGTTCACGCTCGCTCACGCTTACTCGCTCACGTTCACGCTCGCTCACGCTTGCTCTCGCTCACTCACGTTCACCCTAGCTCATGCTAACTCACGCTCACTCAAGCTAGCTCACACTAACTCACGCACACTAAAGCTAGCTCATGCTAGCTCACGCTAACTCGCGCTCACTTACGCTCACCCGTGCTCACGCAGCAGCACGCCCACAAATTAATTTCATTTGACGGTTGAAAGCCCATGACCTCCAGGCCAGGATCCCTGCCATGGATCCAACGCAGGCCAGGACTAGCTGCTCCCCGAGAGTGCTACTGAAACCTCCCCTGACTCGCCCCTCTCTCTCTCCCGTGGCCCTGTGCTCCCTGTCTACGGCCCGCAGCTGTCAGCACGCCCAGACACCCGTCCACCCCAGCCGGAGAGTGACATCCCAAACCTGCTCTGGAGAGAGGGCTACATGCCCCCGTGCTCTGTGTAGGGCTGCATTTCAACTTCATGCTCATATAATAAAAGTCATAATAAAATGAAACTATATATAATATTACAATAAACAATATAAAACTAAAATGAAATAATCTGAGACATGCTCGGTAGGTAACAAATATTTGTTGCATATGTCCAATGTAATTTGTTGCTTATGTCCAATGTAATCAGCATGTATCTCTGGCAGGTTTTTAGAAATATTTTCAAAACTATATACATGAATGTTTAATATTCAATACAGTAACTGATGCATTTATCACATGCCATACATTTTTCAAATGTGGATATATGTTATTTGTCATCTGATTGACAGGGGAGAGAGTGAGTGCAAGGGAGAGAGAGAATCGATTGGTCACAGTACGATCACTCAGAATACAGAACTTGGAACTTGTGTGTGAGTGTGCGTGAGTGTGAGCGTGTGTAAGTTTATGGCAGGGGGAAAGGAAGCAGGAGGCGGGGTCATTATGCACCGCAGAGCTCTGCTGCAGCCATCACACACCCAGCTCTACAGGGCCTGTTACACACACAGCGCGTCTCCATCTAATAACCTCCCTGCCGCTTCCATCCCCATGACCTCTTTCACCAGCCCCCAAACGCCCCCAAACTTTCCACACTGAATCTCCAGGCTTCATTCAGACCGGGTGAGTGCCCACTTGCCAAATTGCCTTTGTCTCTCATCTGGGCTCGTTCAGTGTACAGGTGTGACACTTAGTTGGTCCCGGCCCAAAAGCACTCCCCCCCACCCCCGCCTCCCGCCCCTGCGCTCTCAGATTCGGCCAGGACTTGCCACCGCCGTAATCTCCGCCCCCAGTGACCTGCCCCGCGGAAAACGTCCGTATTATTAGAGAGCATTTTCGGCATTCCTGCCCTGACACTCTAAACCTCTTGTTTACGTTTTTTGGTGTGAGCTGTCAGCCCCAGTCGAAGCGCCCCTGCAGTCCTGCAGGCTGACTCAAACAGTCACGGACGAGGCTTGAGCTGGGCTCCAACCCAGGGCTGTGCGCTCTAGCACAGGTAGTCATTACCTCCCCCCCCCCACCATCCCCCCAGCACACACCCGCCTGCCCCCTGCCCACCCCCCACCCCCTCACTCACACATCTCTCCGTCCTACCGTGTCAACACGCTTAATCCGACGTCCTAAAAGCACTTTAAAACACTAAGCCCCTGCTTTTCTGAACCTCGAGCGCCTTTAATGCCAAGCGAAAGTTTTAAAGGCAGATGCTGAGGTAATTCGATAATCTGCTTGTTTGTCTCGTTCGGTTTTTTTTTCTCTCTCAGTTTTTGTTCATGAAAAGGCGAAGGTGCCAGCCTACCTGGACCAGAACAGTGTGTACAATCCAGTCAGGGACCGGGGGAGGATTAAAAACTCAGCAGTTTGCCCCGAGGCGGGTGCAGCACTCATACAGCAGAGTCAAGCAGTCTGCACCTCCTAAAACAAATGAGCGGCTTCCATCCATCACAGGGCTGGCACAGGGATGTGAGGCGCTCGCAGTGGGAGGACCTGTAACACGAGAAGGGCGCACCTTGGCTCCATTCAGCCTGTGTGCCCAGACGGTGAGAAACTGCAGTGTTTGTTCTTGATTTTACACACACACACACACACGCACACACGTACACGCGCACACGCATATGTACACACACTCACACACACACATACACACACACACTCACACACACACACACACAGACCCACGCACTCTCTCACACTCACTCACACACTCACACACACACACACAGAAGGCTTATGGCTCCTGGGCCCACGCTGCAGTGGCCCAGCCGCCTGTGACGCCTCTTACTCAGGCGCTTCCTGTGTCTGAACCCGGGCCCGGGCGGGGCCCGCTCCCTGGCGCGTTCCCGGCAGATCTGGCCCCCAGGTGCGCAGGGAGAGGCTCAGGTGTGCAGCGCCGGAGCAAACGCAGAGCACGGTGTCACCCAGAGTTCACACCAAACCGAACGGGCTGAGTCATGCCACAGCACAGCGCCTGGAGAGGAGAGGGAGGGAGAGAGAGAGAGGGAGAGAGAAACGTAAGGACAGACAGACAGAGAGATCTCTGTGTGTTTGCCTTGTGCCTTGTTCCATTCTTAATTGGTCTGATAATAGTCTAATATGTTGTAATGACAATAAACCATTATTAAGGGCAACAAAGCAATACTGAATGAACTGAGTTGACAGCCAGAATGATTGAAAGGAATGACTGACAGCGACAGAGACAGAGAACTGAGGTCTAACCAGTATTACTCCGATCGGGCAATCAAAATAATTACCCAGATTAGTAAACACACCCAAACAGATACTGTGATTATGCTTCTTGTGACATACTTCACAATATTAAGAGTTTGCCGTTTCACACACATTTACGACGATGACCATCCCCCCTATTTATATTACGGCCGGCGCTAACAAGTATAGCAGGAAGTGCGCTGCGCTTCGAGGGGAATTTTCACAGCCCGTGAATTAGACGGGCTGTCAGCGTGTGTTTACGTGCGAACACGGCCCTGGGGCTCAGCACGCCGTTCCGTTTCACGTGATAGGTGGTGCTGCTGGGAATCCGTCCAGGACGCCATAGCCGCTCGCAGAGCTGAAAGACTCTCCGTCGGCTGAAAGGCGACACCGCGTTGGGTATGACTGAGAGTCAACACACCGTTTCCAGACCAGGAAGGAACACGGTGTGCGGAGGCAAAGCATCCTCTGTATCTGTGGTATGGTGCGAACGGGATACTCGTTTGGGAATCAATCTATAGACCCCCCCCCCCATCATAAGTGTACAGTCGTACAGTCGCTAGCCCTGGACCCCACTGCCCGGGCTCCCTAGCCAATAGCCCTGCCATCCCTACCATCAGGAGAGAAGCCTGCCCATTGGCCCCCGTCTTAATAAGCAGGGAATCTCAGGGCCGTGTCCCCACCCCATAACCGAACTGATATTTATGTATATTTCTGCATTCATAGCCCAATCCCACCCTGTATCCTTACCCATCCCACCTCCTCCATCAGGGCATCTGAGAAATGATTGATCCAACACTTTAATTAGTAACATACTGCATTGCCAGAGATAAGGTTAACACCACTGACTCCTGCTTCACGTATTTTAACAAATATTCTTAAACTATTTATTTGGCATTCTCCTGCAACCAATGAGAACTCTGAATTCATCAGAGAGAAAAGACCTGGCGCTCTGTACTGTCCGCACACGTACCAACATTTTCACCGAGAACAGAAGCCAGCCAGGCCGCCTGCCTGGAAGCACTCGAGGGTTCTGAAGCCCCGCCCCCTCCTGCCAGCGCGGTGCTGCTCGGGGTCTCCGGGGGACCTGTGCAGGGTCTGTCTGAGAGCTTAATCCTGAAAGATTACCCTGATTGAGATTGCGTGCCTGGCCGGGGCGCGCGGCCGCCGGGCCGGGTCTCCTCAAAGCCCCCGCTTGTTTGGCGAGTCCCTGAGGCGCTGGCGGGACCGGGGCCCAAAGCGGGGACGTGTTGAGTGAGCGGGGCCTGTTGCGTTTCGGGGGAACCGGCGCGGGGGGGGGGGGGCCTGGGGAACCGGCGGAGGAGAAGGGCCCGCTAACGCCCCTCTCCGGAGGAGAAGAGGAATGCCACTGCACAGGAGAGACGCAGCGAGGCATGCTGGGATTGCGCCGGGGACACCCCCTCACGTCTGGCCGTGGCCGTCCACACGGGACCCTTTTTTTTTAAAAGAAGCTCAGATTTAAGCCTGAAATCGGGAGCTATCCCCACACAGCCGCCCAGAGGAGCACGGGCTGCACCTGATCTATTAAACACGGGAGCCACGCTGGGCAGCGTCCGCAGGCCCTCCCCGCTCGGGACGGGCGGCGCGACAACGCTGATTGTTTTTCGGCATCCGGACACGCGGGCGGGACAGCTGCACCCGGACAATGAGCGCGCGGAGTCACGCTGATTTACGCTTCCTTTCAGACCCAAATCTACGGCCCGCCTCCCATCGTAACTCTCGGGATCTTCAAATGGGACGGAGGCACGGGGGCAGGCCGCAGAGACGCTCCACGCTCCCGACGTCCCGGAGAGAAAAGCAGCTGCTGCTCCTCACTCACTAAACGTACCCAGGTCCGGGACTGGGATAGGGAACGTAAATCATCGCAGGGTCTGCGGGAATGATAACCCAGTTACCGGCCAGATCAGACTTCCTTCCGTCCAGCCTAACGACACAAGATCTTCCTCTCATTCTTCTCTCAAAATGACAGTGAGGAGAATGAAGCGGAAAGGAATTCAACTGAGAAACTCAAATGAAAAGATTATATATAATCTTTTATATATTTAATATATATACATTAAATAATACTTGATTTTTGATTTCCAATACCATAACCATTGAGCGCATTTTCTAGGAAAAGAACCACTGATGGTTAAGATGGAACAGAACAGGAATATTGCCAGTGAAATCATGCCTGCAGTATACATTTGCAGCATATGGTATCTACAAAAATAAAGTACGCTGAATAGTATAAGCCTAAAATATATATGAGCCTAAATGCATTAGGGGTGCGTTTTGCTGAGTAAGATTCCAGCCAATCGGACGTCAGATACAGGGGAGATTTGGAGGTCGTGGGGGGGCTAGGGGTGGTTGTGGGAGTGAACCCGTGTCCAATATTGCCCGATCTGCTGGAATACATATCATATTGTGGTCCTCCTGGTATGTTCATATATACTGTATGTTTTTTCTACTCGGTTTTTAGAAAATAATGGTAAGCGATCCCAGTCCCTCCCACACACTCCAGGGGGTGGGGGGTACTACAGACAGCGCTTGGCTCCAGCTGCATGTACCCGTGGGAGGGGGGGAATGGACGAAAAACTTTCAACACTTACAGAAAAGAGTAGGCTCTGACCCTCCCTCATGCGCTCCATCCCAACAAAGGCTAGATACATTTCAGAGACTGAAAAAGTATATTTATTCAATTTCTGAAAACACCACATCCACATTCCTCCCTCTCTCTCTCTTTCTCTCTCTCTCTCTCCATCTCTTTCTCTCGACACAGCCCTGAAAAACTGCCACCAAAAAATCTGGAGAGCGTTTCCCCTTGGTGTTGAAAGCTTTGAAAATAATCCTGCGTATGTTGTAAACGTAATACTTTAAGGTTCTTTGCACTCTATTTGCCCTCTCAGTAATACCCCTCCACCAGCCCCTGTGCTCCCTCACCTGCCCTTCTTCCCACCACCCTTACCCATGATGCTCTGGGAGAGCAGCCTATGCCCTGACCTTTAGTTTGACCAGTGAGCAGTGATACGCCCAGTGTTATCTGTGATTATGTGGGAGGGACTGAGAGATGAAGGAAGAACAGCGTGCCTGCTTGTGAGGGGAAGATGCTTCTGCAGTCTCAGCACGCCTGCAGATGTCTGCTTAAAAAAAAAAAAACACACACCTCAGTGAGGAGCACCCCCCCCCCCCCCAGGTGAGATCCAGGGGCAAACGTGTCAGGTTTCCTCCGCGCTGCAGCCTCATCCACCTGCTCCCCCGCTGCGTGCTCACCTCCAGAGGAACAATGGCGAGCGGGGAGGCCCCGGGGCGCAGAGATGCACACCCCTGTCTCCCCGCGCCTGGGAAAGGAAGTGGGCCTGTAACCCTAACCCCTCCCCTGAGGGGACGAGTGTCACCCAGCGCGTCGTTCGGAGTTCCCCTGCCGGGACGGCCACGGTGCCAAAAACCCCACCGGCCCACTGCAAAAAAAAAAGATTCTGGTCATCCAACCCCCCCCCCCCCCGCGTTTCAGTTTCATCAGGTGGGACTGTACACCCCCTGAGAGAAATCAGAGGCTTAACCCCCCCACCCCTCCATTTAAAAAAAAAAAAAAACACAAAAGAGAGTAAGACGACACCGTCATTTCGTGAGCCATTCATTTCCTGTAGCATTTAGGTAAATATTATGAGTAGATTATTATTCACGAGGTGTACAGTTCATCAGGACTTCCCAGGTCTAAATTCCACCTCCCTTTAACTGCACTCTCATAATTAGGCGGTTTCTTCTCGTTACCTATGCAGTGAAGCTTTAGTGACGGTTTCTGTTGATGCCAACTGTGTCCTACTGCTTTATCCTGTACCAGAGAGGGGCTCTGAACTCTTCCCTTCACCAGCAGACCTGAAATGATGGACAGACAGATGGACATGCTGTCAGAAAACATGCTGGAATAGACAGAGTTATAGTGGGATCTCACATTACTGGTGTGTGCGCGTCTGCGTGAGTGTGAGTGTCTGTGTGTGTGTGTGTGAGTGCGTGTGCGTATGCGTATGCGTGTGTGTGCGTGCCCGTACGTGCACACACTGTTCCACAGTCTCTGAACTCCGCTGTCCTTTGCTGTGTAGGTCAGAGCTTGTAGGTCATGACATCCTGCATTCCTCCATCTCTCTGCCCGTCTTCCGGCCCGACGGGGCGGGCGGGCGGGCGGGCGGGCGGGCGGGCGGGCGGGCGGGCGGGCGGGCGATGCCAGGGCTTTTAAGCGCCTCTTTCCTGCCCGGGGATTATGTTCTGCCACTCGGGATCTGGGTAAGAGCGAGCGGGAAAACCCGATCCCCGAAATCTGATGACTCTGTCACATGAACAAGAGCAGCAGGAATAAAACAGGAAGGCGGCGACGGGCCCCGGGGCCCCACAGAGCAGGCGGCCCGCCTCTCACCCACGGGCACTTATCACTCTAAATTACAATTATCAGCTATTAAAGTATCACTGGCCTTAATCACTCTCCTACTCCATCCCCACGGCTTAACCCCAGCCCTGCCAGTGTGTGAGTGTCTGTGTGCGTGTGTGTGTGTGTGTGTGTGCGTGCGGACGGAGTGTGGCACAGTGGGTAAGGAACTGCGCTTGTAACCGAAAGGTCGCAGGTTCGATTCCCGGGTAAGGACACTGCCGTTGTACCCTTGAGCAAGGTACTTAACCTGCATTGCTTCAGTATATATCCAGCTGTATAAATGGATACAATGTAAAAGTGCTATGTAAAAAAGTTGTGTAAGTCGCTCTGGATAAGAGCGTCTGCTAAATGCCTGTAATGTAATGTAATGTGTGTGTGTGCGTGCGTGTGTCTGTGTGTGTGTGCGTGTGTCTGTGTGTGTGTGTGCATGCACGCTTAACCCCAGCCCTGCCAGTGTGTGAGTGTCTGTGTGTGTGCGTGCGTGTGTCTGTGTGTGTGTGCGTGTGTCTGTGCGTGTGTGTGCATGCGCGCTTAACCCCAGCCCTGCCAGTGTGTGAGTGTCTGTGTGTGTCTGTGCGTGTGTGTGCGTGTGTGTGCGTGTGTCTGTGCGTGTGTGTGCGTGTGTCTGTGTGTGTGCGTGTGTCTGTGTGTGTGCGTGTGTCTGTGTGTGTGCGTGTGTGCGTGCGTGCGTGCGTGCGTGCGTGCGTGCGTGTGTGTGTGTGTGTGTCTGTGCGTGTCTGTGCGTGTGTGTGTGTGTGTGTGTGTGTGTGTGTGTGTGTGTGTGTGTCTGTGCGTGTGTGCGTGCGTGCTCAACCCAGCCGTGCCAGCACTGTACGGATGCACACACAGGGAAACTCATCAAGCTATGAATCAAGTTCCTCGCCTTTTTCAGGAATCAGTCATACTTACACTGAGTCTCACACATTCACCCGACAAACGCACTTCAGAGACAGCAAAATGTAAAAAAAAAAAAAAAGCCATGATAAAACCATTATGCACATAAAATAAATACACTGGATTTCGGTTTTTAATAGAAAAAAAGATGAATAAAGTGCAATTACTTCCAGTTCAGCCGTGGCATGTTATTTAATATTTTAATGATCCTGGGCAGAAGGGAACCGAGCGTTTGGTTTGTTTTTGTACAACCAGCGGAACCCTCAGCACACGGCACCGCTACGGAGCGCTATCACCTCGTTTGTTTTTATGGTACAGTAGAGGGGTACGGTAGCGCAAGTGCGTTTTGGCTTGAGCTGGTATTTCACAAAATGGATGGCACACCAAAGGCTGGGTGGGTGCGCTGCTGGAAAGGGTAACTAAATGGAAATAAAATAAAATCAGCCGGAGTTTCTGAACCGCGCAGCACTGTGCACGTTTTAGGGGGCGACGGCTGACGTTGCATACGCCAAGAAGGCCGCGTCGCACAAAAACCATACAGGTGGAGGACTAAATTTAAAAAAGCCGCTCTAACTGTTAAATATTAGTCAGACGGAGACGTGATATAACGGTCTCTTTCATCCTGGAGGCCCTCCCCTCCCCTCCCCTCCGCATCGCAGGCCATGTTTTATTGAGCTCAAAGCTCCAGCCGGGCGAGCGAGATAATTGGCCGATGGATATTTCAGACGCTGCGCTCCCGCCATTCCCAGCGTTCGGGCGCTGGGCCGAGCGGAAACAGGGGGTTCTGGGATTGATTTACACCGGTTCTGTCCTAAATTGCACATGTCAGTGTGGACTCTTTCTAATATTAATATTAATTCCTTTTGGACCCGGTACAGATCCTGGCGAACATTTCACGTCGGCAGTTATAAGTGGTTTTCCATGAGCCCACCACAGGGCTTTGGAGATATGATTACTTCAGCGGGTCCCCCACCACTGCCCCCCCCCCCCTCTTCCCCCCTCTCTCCTGCACTATTTTCACCTTGTATTTGTTTTATGGACAACACCGCCTCACGATCTGTTTGCACTGTAACTCTGCATAATTATGCCATAATGTAAACATTTAATGATGGGTTTGGGCATCTTCAAGTCAGCGGCAGTCCAGGAAGTTCAGCAGTTTTTTATAAGAACAAAATAGACTTTTCCAAATCGCCTCTTATTTTTAATTATATTCCTGAACTACATGTCTGCACATACTGAATAGCTCACAAAAGAACCTGGAACCTATGAAAACCCCAAATCCCTCCACAGAAGCCAGTGGGTTTATGTGGTTTTGGAGTGAATAGATTCAACAACTCCAAACTTCTGTGGCATTCTTGGGGACAATGGAAAGGAGAAAGTAAAGCATAAGCATTAAGCCACTCAGATAAATTCTGAACATGCAACACCAATCAAAATTGAAAAAAAAACTCACTCATGAAAATTGCACTGCATTGCTGCCTAATGTCAGTAAGTCAAATCCCAAACAAGATGAGCCGCACCATTCTTCAGCCATTTAAGTACGATATTTTTTATAAACCAAAAAAATCTGAATGGCGATATGTAAACTGATTGGTTAAAATGCATGACTGCAGTGACAGACGCTCAGTGCCAGACCTGGCTCAGTGAAGTGGACAGTGTGGGTCCCATGAGCGTGACAGGAAGCTGTGAGGCCTACTGCACAGGTCAGAGCTCAGACACATATTCACAGAGCTCAGATACATATTCACAGAGCTCAGACTCATATTCACAGAGCTCAGACACATATTCACACCGACTCAAAGCTTCATTCTGAAAAGTGGGGAGAGCCAGACTTCAGTTTAAAGAAGGAGAAGCCTCCACTCTTCTCCTAGCTTGCCGGTAAGAGCCAGACCGAATGGAAACCCACTGGGACGCTCGCGCCACAGAGTGCGACAGTGGTCCCCGTCCTGGCGGGTGCTGGGCCGCGGTTTCACGATCCTGCGGTTCCCAGGAAACCTGGCGCCCTCTCCAGGACCCGAACATGGACCCTCGCCAGGACCCCCTCGCCTGGGATTGGGCCAGACGCGGCCCCAAAGCCAAGCTGCCCGATCCTTCAAAAATCACCGCCACTTATGAGTTCATTTACATAGAAACTGGAGCCAAAGTCACTATTACACCACTCCCAAGTGCCTGTAACCGCTCTCCAAACTGCAGTCAGCCATGGAGGAACAGGGATCTGCTCTATAGCAAGGACATCCTGCAAACTGCAGTCAGCCATGGAGGAACAGGGATCTGCTCTATAGCACGGACATCCTGCAGCCCAACTCTCTCAGCAAGACGACTAAAGGACAATTAGCAGCCCTATCCCACCATGCAGCCATGTATACACTAGGAGCTATTGTGTACAGGACTTTCAGGAACTGCTGCTGATACTGCACACTGAAGGATAAAGTTTCCACTCGTTTCTCTCTACTGCACAGGGCATCCCACCCTCACCCCTAACCCACCTCACCTCACCCCAGCACAGCTCCAGCCAAACCCACATTAGCCTCACCTGTCCGAGGAAAGACAACATGGCCGTGATGTCACACATTCATCTCCAACCAATCAAAGCTGGCCAGCAGAGGTGAGACTCACGACTCTTCGATTCCCCAGTCCTGAACCACCATTCCTCCTAAGAGCATAATTGACTGAATGAACTGGCTGCTAACTTGATAGGAGGGGAAGTTCAGCCATATTTCTAGAGTGGAACCGATGAATGTCTGTTGGATTAGAAGAACCCAGGACGGGATTTAAAGAACCCAACTGTAAGTGATTACATTAAGATCCCTGATTCCAGAGCCACAAAGACCTCCCACTGAGGTTCTAGGCTGTATTACAGAACTGAGAACCTTCCAGCCCGCGTCCTGTTTAAATATTTGCACTGTTACATTAATTCCCCCTATTCACAGTCTGCCAAGTGATACTCCAGCAACAATAGCAATTTAGCAATTTAGTAAATGATTAATGCCACTGGTTTGCATTAATTGCTGAAGGCAAGCTCCCAGCTCCCCTTATGTTTACACAAGCAGGTGAGACCAGGTTGAAGGTTCCGCACTGGGAAAGGATTATTCTAATGAGGCGAAGCTGGTGTGAAGCAATCCAGAGGGGATTCAACTGCATTTCAATCATATTCACAACAGTCTTTGTTTAAAAATGCAATATACCCCTTCCCCCCCCAACCTGCCCCAATGAACGCGGGATACATTTATACTTTATAATGGCTTTGCGAACTTGAAAACAAAGCAGCATAGAGTGCGTGCTCACGCATGGTTATGAGCGCAGTGCAGTCCTGGGACCTGCTCCAGGACAAACCTGACACCAGCTACAGGACAGGAGGGAATTCCAGCTACCAGGTCCACATCCAACACAAAGCCATGTGTGTCACTGCACCCCCAAATCTGAGAGAGGGAAAGAAGTCACCCCTGAGAAGATGCCCCCCCCCCTTCCCCCGGCCGCATGAAATTGCACAGGAGCACGCCCCCCCTTTTCCTCCACACATCCTTCTTAAACCCCCAAAACCATATCACATTTCCCAAAAGAAAACACAGCCCGCACTCATTTCAATTCATTCATTCACCTATTTATTTTAATCGGAATGAAATTACATTTTACGCATGTTTTCACCCTGATGTGGGCCAGGCTGCCAAAGCGGTGTCGGTACGGGGGCAGTAGCAAGAAAAGGTTGGTGGTCATCACGGGTGGGGTGGGGGAGGTGGGGGGGCGTGTGTGCGCATGTGTGGTCGAGACAGTGTGCTGCACAGACACAGATTGACAACAGAGGAAATGCATTGCATTCTGGGAAACAGGAGACCTCCTCGTGCATATCGGGTTTGCATTAAAGATGCTTGTGATTACACTGAAGTGCCTGATTGCTCCGGTTCGACTCTGTTTCACGGCCTGAGATTCTCTGTCCCTACTCACATGCATACCGCCTAGTAGAGGCTGAGCCGTAAAATGATCTCTTTCGACTAAATCATGAGAGAGAGAGAAACAGAGGGAGAGAGAGAAAGAGAATGAGTGAGAAAAAGAAAAGAAAGACAGAGAGAGAGAAAGAGAGCACAAGCATGCACATCGGATTGCAGTGTAATATAGGCTGATGAGGAACTATCAGAAGTGTGTGTGCAGTTATAAAACTCAGGCCCAGGGAGGGGCACTTCTGTTGGCCTTCAAGGACAGAGTCCGCACACTGCAGGTTCCCAGTCCTTCAGCATCTCACCACTGACTGCGGGGAACACTCGTTGATCTGCCATATGCTTGAGAAGCAGGGAGATCAATAAATTTACCTGTGGGTCTCAAAAACTGCACTTGTACAGCACTGCACTGCACCCATACCCCCTTCCCCCACCATCCAAAAATGGCTTGATGATGACAATGTCTCGTTTTAAGCATCCTATTTTCAAGCCTAAATACTAAACATTTTTTAAAGCATTAATTTCCTCCCAGAGAATTGGTTGGTAAACATTTCAGTATTTGTTTCTGAAAACATATCTCGTTTCAGGCTTGGATCATGTTACAACAGATATTCCTCTGTAAATACGTAAACAGCTAAATAATGCTTTAGAATTTCACAAGAAGGGAGGAAAAAAAACACAAATAACTGAAAATAGCCCGGAGACAAACAGTTATGCGGTTAATATTCTGACTGTGTCTGTGTTTGTTTCTGTGTTGCCGAGAGCCGGGTTTGTTTACATTACCGTGCGCTCCCCTGCGGCAGCACCACGTTCAATCTCCTTCTCCGAGAGGAAAGCATGAATAAATGATGGGCTCTCCGTCAGATAGCTTTTATTAAAAATTACATGTTACAACTCAGGTAATTTAGCGACAGCAGAAGTGATTGCCTTCGCGCGGTACAGCGTGTCTCAGGACACACTCAGAGGCTGCTTCTGAGTTTACACGCTGAATTAACCGCCTAGATGCACCATTCGGGAATTTGCGGTTTATTATTAGGGTGGGGGTGTTAAGTCCGTCCTGGCTCCAACGAATACCTGCCCTGACAGCACCTTACGGGTGCCCATTCTTCCTGAGATTAGTGAGAAGACACTTTTCTGACAAACAAAATGGCCTGTATTGAATTTGTTCACGTGTCCTAAGCTTCAACTCGCAATGCGAAGAAGTCGTCGTCTTCTCTTCACGAACACAGTTTGGCAAGTTCAACGATCGTTCAGTGCAGCACATCAAAAAGAGACTGCAGACAAACAAAGACTTGGGTTTAAGTGTGAGAAATACGGATAGAACCCAGGCCTCAACCCTGATGAAAATCAGAGCAACAGCGTTTTCTGAGACACAAGAGTGGACAATGATGACATATTCAGCTGTCTAAGCAAAGTGGGCATCTGTATTAATGTGTGACAGTCTCCATTCACACAGACAAGCAGTGAAACAGGTGTGATACTCCCACTGTCACTAGCCTCCAACATGATACAGATGCAGATGACAGACAGAGAGAGGGGGGGGGGGGGGAGAGGGATAGAAAGAGGGAGAGTTATGCCATATCCTGTAGTAAAGGTAACCCAGAAAACAAAGATAAGAAAAAACTCATACCTAATAAAACTCAAAGAAGGCATAGAGAAATGTATTTTCATACATATTCTCTTTTATTTAAAAAGGCGATTTTTTACCTCACACATGAAGATGACACAGTAGAGAGATCCTTGCCTCACAGAGGGGTCTGAAAATACAGAAATGCACAATCAAAGCATACATTTATCAAAAGATGGTGTGGGGGTTATAAAGTTATTTTTTTCAAGGCCTGTGCTCATATTGTCAGAGTTAGTCATGTATCTCCCTAGGTGGTGCATTTATCAAAAGTATACATTTATCAAAAGATGGTGTGGGGGTTATAAAGTTATTTTTTTCGAGGCCTGTGCTCATATTGTCAGAGTTAGTCACGTACATCAGATGCTGAGGTTGAACGAGGCTGCTCATTTCACATAAGATCACACTCGAACACAATGCTCGGTGCTTATTGTGCAAGACTGAAAGATTATGATGAGTAGCCTAACAGTAATCTTAAGAGATCTTCGAGGTAGCAAAAAGCCCCTGGGACTCCCCTGTCATCACACCCTGAACCCTCTGTGATGAGCGTGTAAAAAAACGCTCCCTTGAGCCGGTCTGGTGCTCCCTAATATTTGAACATGTCATTCCTCAAAGTTATGATGTGTTGCAGTGTTGTGTTTGGCCTAAAGAGGGATTTCAGAAGATCAGAGTGTGAGAAACCTTGGCTCCTTTTAACAAGGCCTGAACTAATGTTCCCTGGCAAAGGCACATTCTCAGCATACCCATTCTGCCTGACCCAAAACAGGAAAAATGGACAATTATGGTAATTAGCAGTGAGAATGAATTTGTCACACGCAGGGCCGGAGGCAGTTGTGATTTTGGAAACCGTAGTTACTGCACTTCAAAGTATATTCTCCTGTTCTTAATGTAGTAGCGCTCTGCAGTGGTTAAGATGGGCGCTCAAAGGGGACCAATCTGTTCCACGATTTCGTGCCAACACCTGCTCCTAATTATTTAATTAGCCCAATTACATCATCTAACATTTGTGATGAGTTCAAGAGCCACGGCTGCGGGACTGCCTCCTTCAGTAGGAATGCCCCCGCGCTGCTGCATCCAGCCATTTTGATCATTCTAATGATGGCCCCTGTGCTCTCACAGTAGACGTGAGTCAGAGGGGATTTGGCTCCACGTTATTATGCACCAACTAGGGAGGCACAGCACTCAGTGGTGTATTTACATGCTGTATCAACAGCGATCGTTTGCTACATTAGCATTATTAAGAGGCAAATATGAGCTTTCGATTATAAACAACCGCAGTCATTTTCTAAATGCCCTGCTCAAAAAGAGGTTAGTGACAGGGAGAGGTGGGGAGGGGGGGAATGCCTGAATCCATTTTCAATTAAATCTGATATACATACAGCTCAGGCACTGTCAAGCCTGTAAATACGGCTGCAGTCTCCCTGATTTGCTGTCTGAAACTCGGTCTGGTGAGAAGTGCCAGTAGATCTGTTTTTACAATAAATCTGCCAGGCAGTGACAAGACGACCTGACATTAAAAAGGTATTATTACATTTGGCTGTTTAGGATTTTCGATTGCCTAAATTACTGCCGATTACACCAAAGGTCACTCGTTCTCCTGCCAAGTGAAGAATGCTGTCCCCCCCCTCCCCTCCCTCAGACCCACACAAACACCCCCCCCCGCCCCAAACCCCCCACACCCCCCCCAAAATACTCTGACCTGGAACGAGCTCTCAGGAGAGGCTGCTGAAAGCAGAGAGACTGCTCACCTTCTCACCCAACCAGCGTTAACCTTTCAGCCCAAGCCAGAAATAACACAGGAACGCTCAGGCTGGGGAGCAGAGATACGAGGCCTTCCCCGAGGATTAACCCCCCCCCCATTCCGCACTGACTCTACGGGGGCACGGAGGCAGCGGGGGGATCACAGTCCTGGGGTTGCTTTAAACTGAATTATCATTGGCTGGGCCGGGGAGAGCTCGTTCAAGGCCGCGTTTGAGCTCGTCTGGGTCTGCATAATTCAGGACAAGTGTTTTTGGTGATTGGATGTCATTGCCTGCCAATCAGGTGAAGTTCACCGTGCGCCTTCATCCTCTCTAGCTGAACGGCAATCGAGCATAAACAGGAGATAAATTGCAATGATTGAGTAAAATCTAATTATGGAATTAACTGAATGGATTAAATCAGAGAATTCTGATAATAGAAGGCTCAACATATAAAACAATTGTCTTTATAACTTCTGTACTTGCATAACATTGACTTATATTTTATAAAAGTAAAAAAGAGTTATTTTTTACTTTGCATAATAATACAAAATTAGATTACAAGATGATTAGATTATCCAAAAACTGATTCTTATATTCAAACACAATGTACTGAACTTCATTCTTGGGTTAAATTGTATTTGGAGCACGCTACGATAATGAGATTGAGGATTCCAAAAATTGTGATTTAATTGGAAATGACAAGAAACATTAATGTGATGGTGAAGGGGAACATTTCTGATGGGTTCAGATTCCTAAAAAGTACGCTTTGCTATGATCATGATTTCATATTTATTCCATAACAATGAATTTAACTTATCAATGGACCAGCACAAGCTCTGAGGATGGTCACCAGGAAGAGGCAGCAGGCAGCCACAGCTGAGCTGAACGCTGGCTGGCTGGTTCTGGGGAGCTCCAGCTCATTCACAGGGGCCCTACTTTCGCCTACCAGCTTCTATGGCTCATAATCACATAATGAGGGCCGTGACCCCCGCCCCCCCATCCCCCAAAGAGCACTTTCCACCCCTGGATTGGACGTCCTGCTGTGTCTAGGAGGAACAGGGGGCAGGACAGGGGGACCAGAGGGGTAGGGGTGAACGCTATAACATACACGGGAACCTACATGTCTGCTTCTCGCCCCTCAGCCGAAACGGTTCCCAGAGTTCTCACCGCTCCGTTTTCCTTCCTTCAGCCAGACCGGACACCCGGGGGTTGTCACAGATATTTTTTGGGGGGGGGGGGGGGGGGGGGGGGGTTAAGGACATGGGGACCAATGTTTGGAGAAAGGCACAGAGTGGCGTTTGTGTCCGCTCGTTGATCCCCCTCCCCCCCCCCCCCAGTGGACACGAATTTGAGATCGAGGGCAAAGAAAAGAAAGAAATCCGGGCGGGGCCCCCGGTCGGCCAATAAAGGGCCGGCGCTTTGGAGACGCAGGGGAACCCCCCCCCCGGACCCCCCCCGGACCCCCCCGCCTGTCACTCAACATTAGCAGCCCACCACACTGGCGTCCCGGGACAGGATGAGGCCCGAGGTGCTCCGGAACAGATCCAGCGGGGTCAGGGGGAAATGGGGGGGGGGGTACCTCTCTTCACCATCTCATTACAAGACCACCAGGCAGAGTGAAAACAGAAAACTGCAGAGAAGTGCACAACTTTACTGTCTGTGGCTGTCAGCAGGAGTATCCGAATAAGCCAAATATTATTGAATATTTTTTTCACTTTTTCCATTTCACGATTATCTCACGCCGGCGTGATGAAAAGGCACCCGGTGGCCAGCGGCTCAGCGAGAGAACGGCGGGCAGTGGGCTACCCGAATAAATTATTCATGAGGCACGAAAGCAGGTCTGTCAGCGGCTTCCTTTGGCAGCGTCCGCGGGGAACGAGGTGACTAGACCAACACGGAAGCCCGTCTCCGGCAGCGCGCCGGCCGCTCACCTCCAGCGGAGCGCTGGCGCATGTGCGAGACGGAGACAGGGGGGGCACATCTGCAGAGCGAAACACAAAAAGGGTATCTATTACACCCCCGACCTGCTGGCCCTAAAGGCCAGCCATTTAAAGAGCAACTTCCCTCTCTCTCTCTCTCTCTCTCTCCCTCTCCCCCCTCTCTCTCTCTCTCTACCTCTCCCTCTCCCCCCCCCTCTCTCTCCCTCTCTCTCTCTCTCTCTCTCTCTCTCTCTCCCTCTCCCCCCTCTCCCTCTCCCTCTCCCTCTCCCTCTCCCCCCCCCCCCCCCCCCCCCCCCCCCCCCCCCCCCTCTCAGGCTTTTGTTTGTTTGGGCTGGGACGCCGGGGGCCGTGCCGGCGTTATTTTGCCTGGGACCGGCGAGCTGACGGAGGCGCATCTCCATAATTCCACTCCTCTGCGTAATCAGTTTAAGGACATTATCCACTTAGCGGTGATGAGATGAGCGCTGGTGGGGGGGGGGGGGAGGCCGCGGGACGAGCTCCACGCGCTCCCCCATGGCCCTCTAATCAGACGCTCGCGGGAGCGCAGTCAATATCCGCTCAGTTAGCGCGCCGCGCTTTCATAAGCTGCGCTGACGAGGAGCTCCCCGGCGCACACCTCCGCCTGCCCGCCCTCGGGCATCAGCTCTGCAGCCGTTAAATGACAGGAGGGTGTGTGTGTGTGTGTGTGTGTGCATGTGTGTGTGCGTGTGTGTGTCTGTGCATGACAGACGGCACGTATGCAATGGAGCTCCTGAATTTGCGTACGGTTCTGTGGTATGTGCATCTGTGCGTTCTGTGCTCAGCAATGCTGAAACCCCTTCGCGCGTATAATTTGATTAGCTCTTAACAGGTTGGTCTGCATCTTTCCTAAGCTTGAGAGATGAATCATCAGCAGCCCAAAGGGGTTTGACCAGACAGACAGGTCCTCGGCACCCACTCGCAAACCCTGTGCCCTCCTGCTGTTGGGACAGCATCACTTCCATCACTTCGCCACTACGGTGACGGTCTGAAGACCATACGTCTATAAGGAGAGGTCTATGAGGCGCCTGTGTGTGTGTACTGCCTGCTTCAGTGCACTGTACAGGCAGAAAACAGCCTGTTATTCGCACACACAGAATAACTCCTCTCCATCTCTTACACTGAGGTGCAGACCTGGGTCAAATACGTATTTGTTTTGGATTCAAATCCTCTTCTGTGCTCTATTTATCTTTCCTGGTGTAACAGAGCCTGCCAATATGAGCAGAAGGTGAGGTTTGCACTTTTTGAGAGTATGTCATTGGTTCCAATACACAAGACAAGATCAGTAAAGCGCAGAAAAGTAGTTGAATCCAAAACAAATAGGTATTTGACCCAGGTCTGCTGAGGTGCTTCTCATGTACAGCCAGACCGCAGGCGTTCACATTCCTTTCCTCCTGATTGGATGTTAACAGTCAGGTCCCATTTCCCTTAAGTTGCAGCCACAACCTTAGACATATATAACAACACACCACAAGTTATACACAAATGGCCAAAAAATGGTACAAAAAAACGACATAACTGCAATGAACTGGCTTGGTATTGAGCATCAAAGTTTTCTAGGGTTGAAGTTTGGCTTCCACAGCGTAATAATCACAGGCAGCTCTACTCTGGTTCAAGTCCAATTTGTTTCAGTGCACAGGCCCGTTGGAGGGGCGTGTTTTTGGGACCCTACGGAGAGGCAGGGACTGGGGGACTGACAGGGCTGAGTGGCTGAGACAGGTGTTCCTCGGGGTCTGTTTATCCTCTGTGGGAAATTTGGCAGCAGGGGCTCGGGGAGGGGTGGGGCGGGGTTGCTCTTTCCTCTGGACTCTGGGACCCAGGCTCCGGCAGACCAGCTCCGGGCCAAATCCCCCAGCAGGGGATTACTCGGTCCGGGCGACATTTTTAAAAAAGCTTGTGACCACAGATCAGACACCAGTCCCCAACCGACCCGACTCCACACCGCAACGCTTGAACAATGTGCCAAAGCGAGGACAGGACACTGACCAGAATAGAAAGGCAGGATCAGGTGGGCCTGCGAGTTTGACTCCAGCTTCAGTCATGAATGAGAGGTGCTGTGCATCTGTTGGACTGATGATTGCCGTCACTCTCCCTTTCTAAGGGCAGCCTCACCAGTGCGCCGTTTCCAGGACGACACCAGCAGGATACGCGTGAAAACAACCAGAGATGGTGAACAGCGGGGGGACAGCAGGAGAAAGTCTGAAATGCCAGCCAATGGCACAAACCCTTTAGGTCCTACAGTTGTACAGACATAAACAGATGCTCATTTCCATAATGATTATGTAACTGTATATATACACAAAAGCAATGCATATTAAGTACATTGGCTGGGCCCCAAATGGGGGTTGAACCTGCAACCTCTCAGCTTGAGTTACAAGCAAAGCTTACTCATTGTACCCCATTGTCTCCAGACTGAATGCAAGCCTATGTTCAAGTGTGTCCTGCATGCAAAAGTCACTAGATACGACAGGTGAGGGTTTCTGTTTAGGTTGGCGAGTAAGCCCTTTAACCCTAAGTAGTTCTGACGAGGTGCTATATAAATGCGTTTAGCAGGGAGTGAATTACCCTCCACTGTAGCTGGTGAATACTGTAAGGGTGCCATGTGAATGTGTGAGTGCATGCGTGCATATGAGCCTAATCTCCACACTGCCAGCACGCACGCACAGGGGGTTCGGATTTCACCGGGGGGTGACTGGGTCGCAGGCCGGGTCACCAGACTGCCGGCTCCAGGTGGATCGGGTTCCAGTCCCTCTTGGCTTCGCAGGTGAGTCTGCGGCGTCAGTCAGTGGGGTCAGGGCTGCTGCTGAGTAACACGCTAATCCCTAATCACCTGCATCTGGCTGCACAGACACAAACCCTGCGCTTTCTGCTGGCTTCAATACACAGGACTGTGTGCGTGTGTGCATGTGTGTGCGCGTGTGCGCACGTGTGTGTGCAGGCATATGTGTGTGTGCGCATGCGGTGTGTGTGTGCATGTGTGTGTGTGCAGGCGTGTGTGTGTGTGCAGGCGTATGTGTGTATGTGTGTGCAAATGTGTGCAAGTATGTGCATGTGTGTGTGTGTGTAGGGGCACGTGTGTGTGTGCGTGTGCAGGCATGTTTGTGTCTGTGTGCCCTGTTCACTACCTGCAAATAAGTTGTTTGTATACACTGCCTGCAGGTCAGGATTTGTGGTTAAAGCAAACAATGTGTATCCAGTATTATCTAGCATTATGTGCATTTTTATCCATGTCAATGCACTGTAAATGTGGCGGCTGGTCTTTGTCCTGGCGAAGCCACTGTGGTCGTGGGTGAGTGAGGATGCTTTCCCGCCCTGTTTGACGAGCCTGATACCTGAGAAGTCGTTTCTTAGGGGGGAGCGAAGAGAGCAGCAAGCGAGAAACAAGATACGCCGACTGACCAGCGTCTGACACGGCCGGCGCCCCCTACTGGGCCTCTCCACCACGGCTGCCAGGGTTACGAGCGCTCCAGGTCCCCTCCGCAGGAGGAGCTTGCCCGCTGCTGTAGGTCGAACGGCGCTTTGACGCCTCCCTTGGTCTCCATTCAGAGGAGAAGCCGCATGGAAAAGCACCTCCTGTAAAGCAATCTGTACCCGAGTCAGCAATTACAGGTGAACGCAGGAGAGGTGTTCGTCCTTTGGAACGAAGGCTTGTGAAGAACAAACAGCAGACCTCAGCCAATCCCCTTCCAGCACTCCCTCCTGTCCCACTCCCAGCTACCAGACAGGGCCAAGGGGGAAACAGACAAATGGGGGGGGCGGGAACACACATCTCCATAGCGACAGCACCTGGACACCGCCGTGTCTCAGGAAAAGGACCCAACAGGGCTGTGAAACGGAGTGCTCTGGCTCGGTACTCCTGATTGGTTAGATCGGCAAAACGGCAGCGCGGTTCGGCGGCCGGGCCTCGGCTCATTTTAAGTGGCTGGGCGGGACGGTGGGGGCGGGACGGCGGGACGGCGGGGGCGGGACGGCGGGGGCGCGCAGCGGCCCGCTAGCGCAGCACCGGAACGCAGCGAGCGCGAGAATCCCGTTCCTCCCGCCATCAGACTCGCCCCGCTCCCCCTGCCGGATCGGCCGCTAAATTCCCGGCTCGCCTCGTTCTCTCATGCCCGCTGCAGCGAGCGGGACGGGGGCGGGCGCCGGCTCTCTCTGGGACCGCTCCAAACCGGGGCCTTCTGGGCACGGGCGATTGGGCTCTGTGTGCGCCCGTCTGTCCGTCCCGCGCGTGACTTGTAAGGCGGCGGCTCAATTAGGCCGAGCGAGCGAAAGCAGAGGGCAGGAGAGGAGGGAGGGCAGAGAGCGAGGGAGGGGGAGAGATGGAGACGGACAGACACATGATATCCCAGCGTACGGACGGTCGGGTCGGGCGCTGGAACCCCGTCCCGCGCGGTGGAGGCGGGAGAACGCGGAAGGCGGACGGAGCGTGTGTGCCTTTGATGGTGCCGGCGTCCCCGGCAGGCTCTGATCAGGCCGTGTTCTGGGCCGGGTCCCGGAGAAGGCTTGATTTGGTATTCCTCTGGCTGCAGGCCATGACGAGCCTTATTCCTCTGTACCCTCCCGCAGCGCGGCGAGGGGAATGTGGGATTCATTTTGAAAGCGGCTGATTAGTGCGATGTCGTCCCTGGGATAATTGAGTCTGGCTTTTCCCCGGGCCCTGTGCTTTATTGCAGTCTGCAGCTGGCTCCACCCCCCCTCAAAATCACACACACACCCCCACCCCGAGAGACTGTCAATCAGGCACCGTCTCCTGGGACCAGCTGGGGACGGCGTATCTTCCAGCAGGCGCGGTACAGACCCTGATGCAATACAGCGCGCATCCAGCAGAGAACCAGAGGAGCAGCATCCAGCAGATACCCTACGCAGAGAGAGCATCAGCACGTTCCCACGGTAACCGCGTTCGGCCGGTTATGACCTCGCTGCTTTATAGCGGCGCTCATTCCATCAGCAGCGCGGTGGCGGGGAGCGGTTTCTCCGGCGGCGCTCGATACCAGCGTTGCCGTGGACAACAGCGATCACGAGCACCGTTCAATTTCAGCAACAAAATTTTTTTGGAGTTTTTTGGAACAGTCACCCCCCCCCCCACCTCCAATCCAAATCAAAATTTGTAGCTCACAGTTTGTTTGACAGCTGTGATTCTTTTTTCTTCTCCATTTTCCTTCCAGAGTTGCCAGACTTTCACAAAGGCCAGTGATTTTCCATAAGTAACACTGGATCGTACCGCTGTGCTGAAGACACTGCCAGCGATTCAGCAGAAATGAAAGTCAGCTGAGCTGAAATGGGAAGAGGATTATGAGCACTCGGGGGGGGGGGGGGGGGGGGTAAAGCCCAGGAAGACTGCCTGCTGGTGTACAAGCCCCGTCAGTGAGGGGTCCTTTCATCATCCACATTCAGCCAGCATCCAGGAATACTTTTGGGGTAACAAACCTACGAAATGAACAAGCGTGCACACGTGTACACACACACAAACATATTTATACAAAACAATATTTAGTTTCTATTCAAAAACAAAATATACAGTTCTGTTTTAGGAGTAGGTTTATTTAGTCAAATACGTCAAACCACCCGGTAAACAGTGAAAAAAGAGCCCAGGAGAGAAGGCACGCTCTTGGAGCTTCTCTGGAGCATGTTCTCATTTGCACCGGCCTCCACTACCAACCCTGCTGTCCATAAAATGGCCTCCAGTGGCTCCACAGATATAAGGGAAAACTGGGAACAGGATGAAATTTAAGACCTAGAACCACCAATAATAACAGAATTGTCATCTACTACTTCATTAACCCGTAGAAAGAACGAGTTGTGTGTGCTTGTGTGTGTGTGTGTGTGTGTGTGTATGTATGTATGAGTATATATGTGCGTGTATGCGTATGTGTGTCTGGTTATATGTGTATATGTGAGTGAGCGTGTATGTGGTTATATGTGTGCATGTACGCGTATGTGTGTATGGTTTTATGTGTGCATGTACACGTATGTGGTTATATGTGTGCATGTACGCGTATGTGTGTATGGTTTTATGTGTGCATGTACACGTATGTGGTTATATGTGTGCATGTACGCGTATGTGTGTATGGTTTTATGTGTGCATGTACACGTATGTGGTTATATGTGTGCATGTATGCGTATGTGTGCATGTACGTGTATGTGTGTATGGTTATATGTGTGCATGTACGCGTATGTGTGTATGGTTATATGTGTGCATGTACGCGTATGAGGCGGCAGGGTCGGGACCCTATCGCAGCACGCGGATCAGGTCCAGGCCGATGCGCCCGCGCTGGGCGTCCACGTTGAGCACCCGCACCTCCACGCGCTCGCCGGGCCCCAGGGCCAGGCTGCGGCGGCGCTGCTCGGCCGGGAGCTTCTCCAGCGTGATGTTGCTCTTGTGGATCAGGCCCGAGCGGCCCACGCCGATGTCCACGAAGGCCCCGAACAGCGTGGTGTTCTCCACCCGGCCCGTCAGCACCACCCCCGTACGCAGGTCCCCCATCGACACGATCCCGCGCTTAAAGTCCGCCTGCTCAAAGCCTGAGAGGAGGGAGGGAGGGAGAGAGAGAGAGGGGTGGGGGAGGGAGGGAGGGAGAGAGAGAGAGAGAAGGGGGGGGAGGGGGGGGGGGAGAGGAAACACATGGAGGGGGAACAGGAGAAAGGGAACAGAAAGCGAGACTGGGAGAACCCACAAAACAGGTTTTGGCTTTAACACATTCAGAGGAAAAACGTCCATGCTAATAAAGGGCAAGCACCACTTAAAAGAACTACAGCAAATACATTCAAAATGCTGAAGTTATTTACTGCAAAAAATGAGCCAAGCTTGAATCTCGTTCAGCACAATTTAAAGTGCGCATAAATGTGGGAAAGCAGCAGGCAGATGATCATTACTGCCACTATCTGCCCCAAGGAGCCCCAGTCCTCCTGCATCCGGCTGCTTTTCCACGGGCAAACAACACATGGGCGGGGCCAGCGTCTGAGGGGATCTGCCCGCGCACGCCCGCCCGCCTCCGCCAACATCTGACGGGACAGGAAAGGGCGGGGGCTGCTTTTCAGACAGACAGGAGTGGTCACTCCTGCAGGGCATTGTGGGATACGACTGATCTGGAGATGAATTGAGCTGACGGATGAATGGAGGGAGGTGTGCCCGGAGGCAGAGGAACAAGCGCAGAGCGAGAGAGCTCCAGACCTGCGTCTGCACCTGTAAACCACAGCCATTTATCTCCCTCTCAATCACCGCAAACACCATCTGTCATCCACACACCAATCTGACAGGGTACATACCGCCAACACACAGGCTCTCTACCTGCCTGCAACACACAGACCACTAACAGGGACTTCAACTGCCTGTAGCTCACACAGAACACTAACAGGGACCTCAACTTCAACAGCTTCCTGTAGCTCAGAGAGATCACTAACAGGGACTTCAACTGCCTGTAGCTCACACAGAACACTAACAGGGACCTCAACTTCAACAGCTTCCTGTAGCTCAGAGAGATCACTAACAGGGACTTCAACTTCAACAGCTTCCTGTAGCTCAGAGAGATCACTAACAGGAACTTCAACTTCAACAACTGCCTGTAACTCAAAGAGATCTCTTACAGGGACTCATACTTCCTGTAGCTCAGAGAGATCTCTTACAGGTTCTCAAACTTCCTGTAGCTCAGAGATATCACTTACAGCAACTCTAACTTCTTGTAGCTCAGAGATATCACTTACAGCAACTCTAACTTCTTGTAGCTCAGAGAGATCTCTTACAGGTTCTCAAACTTCCTGTAGCTCAGAGATATCACTTACAGCAACTCTAACTTCTTGTAGCTCAGAGAGATCTCTTACAGGTTCTCAAACTTCCTGTAGCACAGAGAGAGCTCTTACAGGAACTCCAACTTCTTGTAGCTCAGAGAGAGCTCTTACAGGAACTCCAACTTCCTGTAGCACAGAGAGAGCTCTTACAGGAACTCCAACTTCCTGTAGCACAGAGATATCCCTCACACAAGCTTGCAGTGCCTGTAAACTCCTGGAAAGCGCTGATGTGCGCTGATGTGCCTGGCCGAGATCCTACTCATGCAGACCCAAATGCGCTTTACTCCACATTAATTGAGCTCTCGTTTTCACAGACTTTGATGTTCCAAGGTGTAATTTAAGGGAAGACCCAGGTTGTTATTTAAAGTCTGCCGACAGACAGATCGTTAATGTAACCTTTTAAAGAGGATAACAGACCCAGGAGCCTTTCTGGTGGTTCCCCCTGTGGTGTTTTATAGTGAAATAATGAAATGTCTGATTTTACTATGATGTGGACATCTGATATGTTTTCATCCCTGGGTGATGAGGGTGACTGAAGAGAACACAAGTTAATATTCATTAGAGCATGCGAGTACTGTACTGTACTGTACTCTGGCTTACATATAATATACCTGACAGATTGCGGCACTCTGAAATGTTCTAACCGGCTGACTGATGCAGCAGCTGCAGCCCCCAAAAGGTAGAGTCCCCCATCGTGAGACGCCAGTGACACATTACCCTGCACACCGCGAAGTGCTCTGAGATCCGTGGAGCTTTACACCGAGCCAGTTCAATCATGATGATTTGTTTCTGTGGCTATGACACTGGAATAGCCTGTGCTGGGCTATGAGATTTGACCTGTGCTGTAAAACGAGGTCAGAATTGGGGTGTCCAATAGCACACTAGGCACAGGAATTTGTTCCTAACCCGAGGGGGGGGGGGCGTTCTCTTACAGGGAAGAGAAGCCGTGACTGTTTGGGGTGCGTATGCACCAACAGGTAGATGATATCTTTGCTCTGTGCTGAGAATCAGGCTCTTATTCTGATATACAAATGAACTGCTGGAAGGCTTTTATTCTGACAGGCAGATGGTACCCTGGCCAGACGGTGACAATCAAGCTCTTATGACGATGATGTGATGAGTGATGATACACTTAGCGAGCTGACGAGTAAAGAATAGCATAAAAGGCTTTTATTCTGACAGGTAGACTGTACTCTCGCTCTGCGGTTCACGGGCTCCTCTGGTCTTACCTTGGCGGATATCGAAGCCGGACGGCTGCGTCAGGCCGTCCACGATGAGCTGCAGGGTCTCGGGCGTGGTGTCCAGGGTTTTGGCCAGCTGCTCCAGGCCGACGCGCTGCACGCTGGCCTCCACCCGCTGCTTCAGCTCCGGCCGGCCCGTCTCCTCCACCCGCCCCTCCACGTGCTCCAGGAACCTGGGGCGGGGGCGCAAGGGGGAACCAGAATCAGGCAAACGCATCGCCATCGCTCCTGGCACTACGGCCTTTACAGCGTCACAATAAAGGTCCTCTTAAGACTTTTTTCACCTGCTCTGTCCAATTTAATAAATACACTGAACTATACTGCATGCAGATTTTTAATGTACGGTATAAACAGGTTAGAACTGTAAAAGTAGGCATGCGTCAATTTAAATCTCTAGCATTGACAAGGGTCTATGAGAGTGAGTATGTGTCCGTGCGTGTGTGTGTGAGCGTGTGCATGCCTGCATGCGTGTGTGAAGGATGTTTAAGTATGTTAAGGAGCATGTAAGCCATGCCCTGCGATGCCCGCATGTTTTGCGCTCCAGGACTCCAGCTGGGAATAGCTGGAGCAGGATGTAGTGGGGAGAGGACACAATGCCGGGCCTTATGATGGAGGGACACAGAGACAGGCAGCGCAGAGCACACGTCTACTGCACATCCGCTTCAGGCACATGCTGCTTTCAATGAGAGAGAGGGAGATTTGAGATGTAAACAGGTTACATTGAAACGCTGCCATCATGTATGAGTGTCTTCATGGGGACAGCTCACAATTCTGACAGCTTTGGACAGAAAAAGATTTTGACCAAGATTTTTAGCAGTGCGAGAGGGAGGGCTCTTAATCATCCCCTCCCCCCTCGCCCCTCCCTGGGGAGCCCATACTGAAGCGGTTCCTGCCGCGGGGTGATGCCCTAATAAGGGGGCCTCAAACAGCACGTGGCGTGGTGGAGTGGGGGTAGGGGTAGAGATTTTCTGCGTCCCTAAATTTTGGGGTTCACGGTGTGCCTGTGCCAGGCTCTGTGGTACAGAGAGGACACTGTGTCTTAAAAAGGAGGGGACAGGTGCGCAGAGGACAGAGGTGGGGCTGGAAACAGCTGGGGGGGCGCTATTGCGCAACTCTGGTGATGGATGTGCGTTGCCGTGGCGAGACTGCAGCTGTCCTGGACGTGACTGACAGAGCAGATGGGGCGGGTCCTCTTCCTGTCCCGAACACAGCAAAGCAACACATGCACACACACGTGTTCACATACACAAGCACGCACGCACGCACGCACGCACGCACGCACGCACGCACGCACGCACGCACGCACGCACGCACGCACACGCACACGCACACGCACACGCACACGCACACGCACACGCACACACACACACACACACACACACACACACACACACACACACACACACACTATGCATTACAGGTCATAGATCACTCTCACCATCAGCATCCAGCATTTCAGCAAACGCTCCACCCTCCAGTCCCTCAGCTCACAGTCTCTCTCTCCGTCTCTCCGTTTATGTTTTCTCTCTCTCTCTCTTTTCTGGTATGAAAGTGCACCGTTGGCAGTGCTGGGGGCTCAGTGCTGGACTCGGAGCTGTAACTCTAACCGGGCTGTGTACAAACTGCACGCCGCAGCTGTGAATGTTTTCTCCAGGTCCAGTTCGCAGCGGTGGCCAGCAGCCAGCTCTCTCTCTGTGCTGTGTGGGGGCCTCTGCTCTCGAACCCGTTACCCTTCAGAGCCAGCCTGGACACCTCTGTGCCTGCTCTCCCTATCACTAACTGCAGCCATCAACAACGGGAGAAAACTAATGGACAATTACTGTAGCAAAGCAACACTTCCTTAGATTAAATCCACTAAGACTAAGGTGTTGTATTAAATAGGACGTTAGGACAGGGCTAATGTATATAAAGTAGATACATAATGTATAATTCAGAAAATATACACATATACACAGTGTATGCATAGGTTTATATATACACACAGTTATTGTGCATATATGTATGCACATAAATTACATAGAAATAATGCATAGTAACATAATATAAGCAGTAACCATAGAAATCAACCATTTTGATTCGTATGAATGAGGGGGATTTTCTTCTTCGGGCTGAAAAGCACAGTCACATTTAAGCACTGCTAAGCGAAGCATCAATTTCCCTCCGGCTCCAGGTGGGCGTGGGAGGGCACTTAGCGCGGGGGATCGATGCAGCGCCCGCGGGCCCCGGCTCGGCCGTTACGACGCGCCCCGCTGATCCAGCCCCGCACGGGCCCATTATAGCGGCCCGCGCTCCGCAGGCCGCCCGCGCTCTCACACGCGCACGCCGCGGAGGAAGAGGACACAATGGAGGAGAAACCAGAAAGCCCGACGGCAATGTTAAGCGCCGGGCAGGTTCCGCCGAGTTTTTGTCGTTGCCACGGTAATGGTGCGCCGAGATGCGATTGGCCCGCCCTGGCTCTCGGCCGGGGGGGGGCTCCGGGCTGATTTATGGACGTTCAGAGCGCGGGCGCTCACGGTGGCCGGAAATTCGCCGGGTCTCGGGTTTCTGCCGTTGTGTTTTTGTTTAAGGTATCGTGGGCCCGAATGCCTTCTTTTCAGATCCCTCTTATTTCCTCTTTTCTTCTTCCCGTAATGAAAAACAGCACAGACGGGGTCTGAGCGCTGCACGGTGACCAGTCCCCCTCTCCCTGCGCTTTTTGGGTGGGCGCTCATAAGAGGCTTTCCAGACACACCTTGGAGGGGGAGGTGTGAAGGGTTGGGGGGCTGTGGGGGGAGGTTCTCTCACACCCTGAAGACCCCCCCTCTCTTTATCCTGAACCCAAACTTATACACGAGGCCCGGGTGCTGTACCGCAACGATAAATACCAAATACTTTTTTATGAGACAAGACAGCCAATCGGCAGCAAGGAGGTACAGCTTCCATGTGACCCTGTGTTATGTTTTGGTCAGAGACATGGAAGCTGCAAGGCCTTGCTGCCGATTGGCCGTATTAACACCCAATAGACATCAGGCCTGAGTTTTTTTCCCCCGAAGCATTTCACGTGGTCTCTGAAGTTTGGATGTTTACTACTGCGTCAGGTATGATTAAAGATGAAAAGACAAAAGAAAGCTGATATGCACATGGCGGGGATGATTGCTATTACGCTTAAAAAAACATCCAGTAATTATCCTATTAGAAGCATGCTCTGGCGTGCTATGCCACCGCCCTTAGAGGAATGCCCTTAAAAATGAATAATTCAGAGAATGAATTTGGTTCTGCTGAGCCTGACCCCGGGTGGTGCGCTTGCTGAGGTACTGAGCTGGGGACCCACCGTGCTCTCCACACACGCACACTGTCCCTGAGGCCTGCCTCCAGGCACCACGCCTTTCCCCAAAACAGGTGGGCGGGGCATACTGGAACAGCTCTGATTGGACATCCCACCCACTGTGCGCTGCACACCACTGGACACATTTGTCAGGGCAGTGCGTGGGAGTACGCTGAGCCGCGTCCTGCTCGCACCTGGGCACTCCAAGAGGCGGCCGTGCGTGCAGGTGGGGCGGGGCGTCGGGATAGGGAGGGGCGGGGCGGGTGCGGCGCGGGGCACATTCGGTGGGCGCATTTGGGAAGGCGGTCCCGGTGGCGTGCCTCTAACTCCACTGCTCCGGCTCGGGGCATCTGGTTCATCCCATTATAGCAACATGATACCCCCATTACTCCCCACCGCTCTGCAACTACAAAATCAAGAACACTGCAAGACAATCGCTCCAAAAACAAAAACAGGCACGCTTCACATACGCTTGCCTGCCTGAAATGTGTAATTGATTTAAATGTGTTTACCTCTTCCTACCTCTCGCCACAAAAATATTATCTTTGCCTTGTTCTGCTGAACAGAACGGCAGCCATGAGTCATGAGTCGTCTGCAGAAAGGTGGAATTCAGTGTGAGATTCTCTGATAATAAATATTCTCACAGAGCACGGCGCTAGTAGACCAGAATCTGGGCAGAGTTCTCACAAGTGCAGTATTGGATAAAATTGCAGCTATAACTTATACTCCAGAAAAAAACATAATCATCCATCACCCTTTATAGACTGTTCTGTTAAACCCAAACCCTCAGGTGAACAATTTGCATCACATGGACAGCTTTCCCCCCCTTCAAGCATGTGTAGGCCAAGAACTGAAGAATTCATCTTTACTGCATTTATATGCTCAAACACACACACACACACACTCGTACGCACAGACATGCATAACGGAACAAAGGTGTTTTTGTTTTGTTGTTTAAAAAAAAAAAAGTTTTTAAGTGATTAAGTGCATCAGATTCACCTCCCATGCATTTTTATACTGGTCCTTGTACCCCATACAGGGATGTGGCATCCACTGTGCCACACACACATTTATAAACATCCTGCTTTATTTCGACCAACAGAAACTAAGAGCGTTGAGTAGGGACTGCCAGTCACAAGGGCAGATCAACAGCCCCGACAGAGTGGTGAGAAGTGAACTGCCCATGGAAGGTTCTGGAAGGTTCTCAGCTCTTCCGGATGGCTGGCAGCTGTGCACAGAGCCAGAGGCCAGAGAGCAGTTTGTCTGTGAGAGGTCCACTATTTAGACCAAATCCTGACCACAAAACAAGGGTATTTCTGCTCTGAGGTTTTGAAACACAGTCTTAGCAGGCGGTCAGCACAGCAACAGATACGGTTAGCCCACTGGGCTAAAGACCAAGGTTCCCAGCCAAGGGAGCTAATCATACGTATTGTTTTTCCAGAGCCGATGTCCCATTATGTAGCGGATGTTTACATGCTAACTTGCATCTGAACTCTGCTGTAACCGCACCAGTCTGACCCCAGCAGGACCCGGTGTGACTGGGAGCGCCAGCGAGGGCGTGCCCAACTGTCCGCAGCGTCGCCAAGGGAAACGCAGGTTCGCTCGCTCCCTGCCGTATGGCTCTGGCGCTTCCCCCGGTCGGTCGGTCGATCGCCCGCCCGTGGTCCGCCCGCACCCGCCTCAGCACTCACACGGTACTCAGTGGGGGGGGGGGGGTAAACAGCGGTGCGTTGGGAGCATGCTGGAGCGTACGTGTGCTCACAGGCACCCTCTCACGGCCACAGAACACTGTGATGAGAGGGGGCTACGATTACTATCAGGCACTCCACGTTTTGGGAGTAAAAAGAAATGGGGGATTTATTTAAAAATAAAAAAAGAAATGGCTTGCAGGCTGCGAGGAATCTATTGCGCAGCGTCATCATCATTATAAAGCAATCCTTCAAACGTCTGCGGCTCGGACCATTCATTTCTGGCCCCCTCTGCATCCCTGCAACGCGGCTCTGGAACCTGTTAAGGCGATGCGTCTAAAACACATTACGCACCGTGAGCGCACAGCTTGCACTGACCGTGCCCTCCTCTCCCCTCATTCAGTAACATCATTCAGCCCAGGCCTTGGGCTCACACACACACAGCATCACAGCAGCACAGGTGGCCTTATCTGTTAGCAAGCGTGCAGCGCATTTCAGGCCATGTGATGTCACTCTGCAGTTCAAGCACCATTTGGTAAGGAGACGGTGTGGTAATAATAAATAGAGGCATCGAGGGAGAGGCCTTTTCTGGTTGGTTTGGTATGAAATGAAGCGGAACGGAGAGAAAGGAACACAAACACAGAGAGCGAGAGCCTCTTTCCTCCCGTATCTGTGTGAATACTGTATGACATGCTGTTAATTCCCCCTCTCAGTGTGGTAAGTGGCCTCATTAGACCTCTGACCCTCGCCAGGCCTGTGAAGACAGATTAGCCACTAGAGACGCTGAGAGAGAGCGCGAGCGGGTCTGCTGCAGCTCTGCACGTACAAACACACACACACACACGCGCGCACACACACACGCGCGCACACACACACACACACGCACACACACACACACACACACACACACACACACACACACACATGCACGTGCGCACACACACACTCATGGAAATACAGCGCACACACAAACACACGTACTCGCACCAAAATACACATGTACACTTACACGCACACATATACACAGAAACAAAGACTCCCAGTGTACACACAAGCACACTCACACATGCACGCATTCACACACACGCACAGAAATACAGCATACAAACAGGCAAACCAACAGAAATACAGTGCATGCGCACGCACACACACTTACACACAGAAATACAGCACACAGTTTGCAGAGCAGAATCCAAAGTAAAAAGCACCTCTTGCCTTGCTGTTTTCTCAGGCAAAGTGGGCCCAGTGTCAGGCTTTGAAGTGATGGAGAGGGTGATGAGAGAGGGAGGGAGGGGGTGCTGAAATGAGCTCCTGAGCTGCAGTCTGCCTGGTGCTACAGATACAAGCCTAACTAACCCTGCGGCTACGTGAGGAAATGTGATACCAAGCCACCACACGCGCATACACCACATACGACTATACACTACACTACACACACACATACACCACACACGACTATACACTACACACACACACCTGCATACGCTTACATACACACATACACTATATACGACTATACACTACACACACACACCTGCACATGCTTACACACATACACCATATACTACACACACACACTATATACAACTATACACTACACACACACACTATATACGACTATACACTACACTACACACACATTACACACATACACCACATACGACTATACACTACACACACCTGCACATGCTTACATACACACACACCACATACGACTATACACTACACACACACAACCATATACGACTATACACTACACACACACACCACATACGACTATACACTACACACACACAACCACATACGACTATACACTACACACACACTATATACGACTATACACTACACTACACACACATTACACACATACACCACATACGACTATACACTACACACACACTATATATACGACTATACACTACACACACACACCATATACGACTATACACTACACACACACACACACCTGCATACGCTTACATACACACATACACCATATACGACTATACACTACACACACACAACCACATACGACTATACACTACACACACACACACCACATACGACTATACACTACACACACACACTATATACGACTATACACTACACACACACAATATACGACTATACACTACACACACACACACTATATACGACTATACACTACACACACACTATATACGACTATACACTACACACACACACTATATACGAATATACACTACACACACACATACACCACACACGACTATACACTACACACACACACCTGCATATGCTTACATACACACACACTAAATATGACTATACACTACACACACACACCTGAACATGCTTACATACACTATATATGACTATACACTACACTAAACACACACACCTGCATATGCTTACATACACACATACACTATATACGACCATACACTACACACACACACACACACACACCTGCATATGCTTACACACACATACACCATACACGACTATACACTATACACACATCTGCACATGCTCACATACAGTAAATATGACTATACACTACACACACACCTGCACACACTCACATACAGTAAATATGACCATACACTACACACACACCTGCACACACTCACATACACTAAATATGACTATACACCACTTCTTCACCATAGCAATATTACGAAAACTTGAGAACCACAACTGTAATTTTTAAAAATGACTTTAACGTATTTCCCATTTTCCGTTTTATATAGTTTTACGGGAGTGTGTTTGTGTAGCTGTGTGTGTGAGAGGACAAAGCAGCCTGAATGCCAGTGGGCTGAAGGGGGACGGAGGCAGGCAGGCACTGCTGAATTAAACACGCAGCTGCTAAACCGATCCAACACTTCAATTTCCCGTCTGATCGATGCAGCATGTGGGAGGCAGCAGCAGTCTGGAGCACCGTCTGATTTCAGCTGGGGACGTGTGGGTCTTGGACACACACACACACACATGCACACACACAAACACATGCACACACAGGCACACACACGCACACACACGCACACACACGCACGCACACGCACGCACACGCACACACACGCACACACACGCACACGCACGCACGCACAGGCATACACACGCACACACACACACACGCACGCATGCACGCACGCACGCTCACACACACGCACACACACGCACGCACGCACGCACACACGCTCACACACGCTCACACACACTCACACACACTCACACACACTCACACACACTCACACACACACACGCACACGCACACACACACACACACACACACACACACACACACACACACACACACACACACAGGATCAGGCAGTTATCTGAACTGAGATCCCGAGCCCTCAGAAAACAAGCCTGAGCTTGGAAGTCCCGCTGAAGCAGTGAAAATGCGCTCTGCCCCTGGGCTCCTCGCGCAGGCCGGGGGGAAAGCGGGGTCCAGCAGGCACCTGTGGGCTCTGCCCCGGGGCCCGGGGCCGCCGCAAAAACCAATCACATCCCCCAAGACCTGCCCCAAAAACCAATCACATCCCCCCAAGACCTGCCGCAGACGCACAAATGTGCCTCTCATCTCTGCCCCGGGGGCCAGACACAGGGCCCTCTCAGGACCATATGCTACCTTTCCATTAAAACATAATGCAATAAAAGAACCCAATCACACACATAGCGGGGTCCCCACAAGTCATTCCAACACCACCCACCCAAAACCCCCTGAAAAAACACCAGGAATCTAACCCAGAATGAGTGTTTTAGGCTCCCAGACATGCTCGGATACTGATATAGGATAGTGTAGCTTTTCTTTTTCCAGGGAAAGTGAGGACACACGAGCACGTGTCTGTGTTTGTGTATTTGGCTGTGCATACACATTACACGTCTGTCAATGTATATATGCAAATATAAATTACATGTACACACACCCAAATTATATACACATACATAAATGTGTGTTTGTGCATGTGTGTGTGCATGCATGTGTATGCATACAATACAGGCGCGTGGGTGTTTGCGTCGACATCATTTGTCGTGTTCTCCTATAGGTTAGAGAGGAGCCCAGGACGGAGCAGTGCATGGTGGGGGTGCAGAGCCTCCCTCACCTCATAGCGATGCCGTAGGACTCTGGGTGGATGCAGGTCTGGTCCAGCGGGTTGGGCCGGGCCACGCCGGCGGCTGGGCCCTTTCCCTTCCCTCTCTTGGCCGGCGGTTTCTCAGAAGGAACAGCGGCTTGGTCCACTTCTGCCCTGCGAAGGAGAGAGACGACCAGACTCAAAACCACGGGACTAAGATGGTGCAAGTAAATGTCACAAAGTCTAAAAAAAAAATAGTTTATTTAAAGTCGCTTTAGCAGTGCCGCCAGAAATATTGTTGAAAAAGTGTTCTTTTGTTTGTGATGTGTTTGAAAAACCATATTTTTAATTATACGGGTTGATAACAGCTCGCAAGTTTGTTGTGCCTCCAAGGTAAACAAAAAACATTTTTTTGTAGGTTCTCCTGAACAACACCTGAAACAGCGCTGGCTTTCAGCACAGCAGCTCGAGGGTAGCCGTGAGACAGAGGGACTCCAGGCCGAGCTCTTCAGCGGGTGCTAATGCGCCTCGCCCTCCCCGGGCACGCCCACCGCCGCCTCCGCCAGGAGGATACATTACACCCCACACCCCGCGGATGCGTTCGTGTTTACCGCCACCGCCGCCGCCGCCGCCCGGAGCGAACGGTCCTGTTTGTTTCTGCGGGCCGGGTCCCCAGCCGTCCGCCCCTCCCGCGCGATGTGGGCGGGGTCGGGTTCGCCGAACGTGCGGCTCGTTAAGGAGAGACAGAAAACCGGCGGGATCCCTGCCGGCTCGCGCCTCAAGGTCAACACCTGACTGGCGGGCCAGACGCTCCTATCACACCTCCCACAGGTGACACGCCCCTCAGTGCCATACTACTCTACATGCGACTGGTGAGAGGCATTCACATCGCCTAAATGTAAACTGCACCCCAGACACCGCTAGCTTCTAAACACACAAGAGATACCTGCCCACAGCAACACCTCACACTGGTAAACCGAAAGTGATGGATGTCATGTCAATCGGTAAAAACGGAAAGCATCAGCAGGTGACATTACACAGTGCCGTGCCTGAGAGAGCTCCTGCAGTACCACAGGTGTAGAGAATTTCACCTGTGAGGGCTGCACTGGATCATATGACACAGTCTTTAAAGAGAGTATGGATGAGAGGGGGAAGTGCACTGCTTTAGAGTGGACAGTAGAGGAGTGTGCGAGGCAGGATGTGGTGCTCTACCTGCTGCAGCTCTGGAGGTTTTCCGGGTTGATCCGGATGAATCCGGCGCACTGCTGGAAGCTCTTGGGCCCCAGGCCCTTGACCAGTTTGAGCTGCTCGCGGCTGACGAAGGGCCCGTTCTTCTCCCGCCAGTCAGCGATGCTCCGGGCCCGCCCCGCGTTCAGCCCCGCCACGTGCCTGTCAGAGGAGCGTCGCCATGGAAACCAGCCCTCGTACAAACAGACTACTCCACCCACCCTCACTGCCTCACTCACTCACTCACTCGTTCCATCATTTATTTATTCACTCACTCACTCACCCCATCATTCACTTATGCATTCATTTATTTGCTCAAGCCATAATTCACACTCACCCTTACTAAAAAAGTGAATGAAAACAACTAAAAGAGTAAAAAACAAACACAGCACATCAACTCCTAATCACATGTAGGTTCACTATGACAGAGCACAGAGACGCTAACAGAAAACAACAGCAGAGGCTGTTTTCCACAAGTGCCACACTGCCCGTTTCCAAACTCCGACATCATCACCATTACAAACAGCACAGTGAAACACACTATTACCACCGCTCTGGAAATGCTGCACGTTCTTTGGCCTTTTTTCCTGTTCAGTGCAATCAGGTCTTTGGAGCCTTTCATTCAATTGGCACAGCCATTTTGTGTCTGTACTGTTCCATGTGTTTCCAGCAGACTGCCAGGTAGAAATGCCAGGCTGAAATTAGTCAAAAAGACTGAGAAACTACAGCGCTTCGGAGTTCAGGATTAAATAAATGTTGTCATTTAGGGATAAATAGAATAAAACAAAGCAACAGACGTAAATGAAAGGGGAAATGTCCAAAACTCGCTTTCCATTTCACGTGATCTTTTGAAGCCGATTTGCTAGCGAGAGAAATGTTTCTCTTTCTCAAAGCTAGAAGGTAACTTAAAACGACAGCCTTCCAACCAAAGGAGTACTGTAAACACAATATGTCATCACTTGGAAATAAATAAGGAATGGATGCCTGAATCATGAACAAGCGGATTGTCTGTGTGAAACTGTAGCGCGGGCCCCTATTGAGGGCCTGGGAGAAAAGCTCCTTCAGCCAGTCAGGTAAACAGATGACATGATGGCGGGAGTCCGCGCTCGCCCCCTTCCACAGGCGGCACGCTCAGAGGCCCTTTCCCCCGGGAAAAGCAGCGCTGCGGAACACAAGAGCACCTTTAACAGCTCTGCGCTGTGCTGAACTCTCACAGCAAACCAAACACGCTCTAATTACGCCCGGGTCCTAACACCGAGTCCCCATCCCCTCAACGCACCCCCGCAGAGGGGCGGCCCGGGAGAGACGGGAGGGGCGTGTGCGTGTGTGTGTGTGTGTGCGTGTATATGCACATCCACCTGCATCACACGTATATACTGTATGCACATACACCTATGCATATGTGTGCGTGCGTGAGTTGGTACATACAGCGTGTGTATGTGTCTGTCAGTCTGTCTGTACATACAGCATGTGTATGTGTCTGTCTGTCTGTCTGTACATACAGCATGTGTACGTGTCTGTCTGTCTGGCCTGGCCCAGTGGTGTCTGGGGCTTCAGGCTGACCAGCGCAGGTCGTTTAGGGGGTGTGCGGGGCGGCCGGTGGTCCACCCATGCGCTGCTCGGACCGCGGCTGGAAGGCACTGGGCTCTACCTCATCAGGGTCTCGGAGCAGATGTTGATGTCCACTCCCACGAAGCTGACGCACTCCTCCACCACGCTGTCCAGCGCCGCCTTCAGAGCCGTCTGCGACACGTCGTGCTGGAAGACACGGAGGCTGTGAGCGGCACCTCCCACACACCCCGCACCGCCGCCAACCATCGCTCTGACCCCGCCCGGCAGGCCTGGCACTGCCAGCGCTCAGTACGCTCAGACACAACACCGTGCCCCGTGCACCTGAGAGCTCACTGTGCATCAGAGACACGCTGGGCATTAATGAGCAGAGTGTGTGTGTGTGTGACAGAAAGAGAGAGAAAACATAAACAGTTGACAGAACAAGATTTGTGACCCTGGGCACAGGCAAACCAAAGGCCGGTGCATTCATGCATATGAACACACACAGACAGGGACCTGTGGCACCCATTTTCTATGGCATTGAGCAAATAGAAAAGGTAGCCAGCAGGCTCACAGAGCAGTAAACAAGCTGTTTGCACCCTGCCATTCTGAAAGGGTTAAATATAAAACCCAATTCATCACATTGTGTTTACAGGACTGGCAGCACAGCAACACCATGCTAGGGCAGCTGGGGCTACACTAGGGGGCAGTGTGGAGAGACGCTGCAAGAGTGGCTCCAGAGATGGCCATTTCTCTCTCTCATGCACGCACGCACACACACACACACACACACACACACACACACACATACAGTGTTGCCTTGGAGGTTAAGCAAAGTGAGTGCTGCATTTTTAAAGCTGTTGTCATAAAACTGCGCTTCAGAAGTAGCTACCCATAACACCTAGACTGTCACCTACGTTCTGAAATGCACAGGGCAGGTGGACGCATCAAAATGAAACACAACACTACTTTAGGGCTGCAGAAGGATCACCCTTCATTAGCACATACAGCCTCGTTTAACTCAGCAAAACAAATCTGTCTCTACAGTCTCTACGCGCTCTTTTTAAGAGATCCTCATAAATACTTAACGCTCCCCACCAACATTCAGTCGCCGAAAAAACCCAACAGCTGCAGCCAAAATCAAAATATCAGTCCGGTCGTTTTTGGGTAGCTGCTCGAGGTCACCGTGCCCCTCCCACCGTTTAAACGGCCCCCCGTCAGACGCTGGGCCCCTCCCTCTCGGCCCGCCCCCTCCCCCCCCGCTCGCTGACGGAGTTCCTGCGGCCGTGTCTGAGCAGCGTGTGTGGAAACGATCTCACGCGCCCCCACACAGCCAGCTCTTTCAGCACGGCCACCTCCATAATGGGGTAACACACGACAACGCGGATCTGTTTTGTTCCATTTTCCATTCTTTTCTACCCCCCCCCCCCACCCTGTCTTTCTGCCTTGCCCTCCTGTCTTTTCTGTCAGGAGGCAAATGAGACTAAACACCCCAATTCTGCCGCTGTTGAAAATGAGGACGTTTAGTCATGGGGCTGTTTTCGGGTGCGATGGATCGTGCCAACGAAGAGAAGGCGGCGGGATTTGATCAAACAGGATTTTTTTTTATTTTTAAATTTCTGTCAGCAGAAATGGGCCAGGTCTGTGGTTACCCAGAATTCCTTGCGTGGGACGTGCTGGACTGGGTTGTGGGGGTAAAGAAAGAGCTGAGTAGAAGATACTGTGTTCCTCCAGAGAGCTGGAGCACGAGGAGAGGTTGCGAATGTTTGGGGTTATTTTCATTGGAAAGCAAGAGCTGCACTTCAAAGTCACCTAGCAGAGGTTTTACATTATGAAAAAGGGAATTGATAAAGTTAATCCAGGCGAACTTTTCACACTTTTGGAGGGATTCAAAAAGAAGCAGGAATTAGAAAAGGGGGGGAAAAACGGGACAAAATCCAAAAATGACAAAATTAGTAGCAAACAGGGAATTCTGACCGGCCGTTGGCTGTTTCTCACAAGGGCCAATAGCCATATGGAATATGTTACCAGTGGACCACCGCAGTCCATAGTAAAACCGGTCTGGGAGGAATATGTATGTGTGAGCGTGTGTACGGGGAAGTTCCCTGCAGACGGGGACAGGATCAGGAGATGACATCACCGCGACACAACCTTATCGCCTCTTCCTGATCTAACCTCCATTACACACTCTCCACTTCCTGTTCAGCAACCCCAGCGACGACCACCAGGCTCTCCGCCAGATCACATGTCAATACGACTTAAATCAACAAATACTTTCTCCCAAAAGCCATCGCAGACGCACAAATGTCCTCTTTGTGGGCACGTCATGCTGGTCAGGTTTCACATTGCAACATAACTATTTTGGGCATGAATTACACATTGTATTTTATCTAAAAAACTGTATCCGAGAAGTGACACACATAGTTTATGGCCTGTCCACAGTGCTCCAGAACCGTTAAAAAAATAGAAAATAAAAACAAGTCAATTTTTTTTTTAATCGTAAAAACTGCATTAAAGGAAAAAAAAATGTACATGACACAACAGACTTGAGCCCAACAATCTCTCCACAGTCACACCGCCAGTGCACCCAAAAAACCCCTCCCCCCCCAGCCCACTCGCCCCCGCCCCTGAAAGGCAGGGTGTGGGGCTCCTTTGATCAGGCAGCCGCAGTCTCTCAGTCAGGAACCGCACTCAAACGCAAAGTGTCATGTGATCCGCCCGCCGCGGCCGGCCCTCCACATCATCTGTTAGCCATCGGGCGAACGAGACAGACGCCGCTCTTACACCAGCGGCCTCGCGGGGGAACCCCAGAATGCGCTTGGGGGGGGGGGGGGGGGGGGGCGCACGTCCCTATCCTGAATATCAACCCCCGACCCGTCAGGGGTCCAGCTGCGACCGACAGCCTTGAAACGAGAGGTCTTATTAAGAGAGCGAAACCGAATCAATGCTTCTGGGGAGGCCTGGAAAATCCCAGAGTCTGTTTTCAGGCACCCCCGCCAAACACCATGGTTTAACAGTTGACTGATATTTCAAACAGCTGTTGCTGGATTAGCTTATATTAGAAAAGGGAAAGGTTTGATATTCGCAGCGACAAGGTTACCAAAAACCGAGCACAGTCAAATTCAATTTACAAACCGGCAGCAGAAAGTCTTCTCTCTTTTCCAAGGGATTCGTTGAGGCAGACATTACTGGAAAAGAGATCAATGCAGGAGTTCGGTCTGCAAAAACATCCAATCTTCTGCTTTAAAAGGAACAACTGAAGAAAACATCTTGCTGTTCTACATCTCTGTCAATACGCAGAGTGGAAATTACAGGTAATACTGTGTATTTGAGAGAACTTGGCGGGCACACCAAAATCGGCCAAAAACGGTCAATCAAACAGGTAAACAAATGAAGACTCACAGTCAGTGTGAAAAGCAGAAAAGAAAAGGCCCTGATCTCTTTGGTGAGGGGTTCTGTCCCCAGTTTTCGTCAGTGTTGCATAATAACACGCCTCCATCGCGCATCGCAATCGCTCTCCGCAGCGGCCTCTGCATCGCACACAACCCTGCTCACCAAAACAAGAGTTACGAGCAGAGGCACTGAACAAACCAGAGAGAGGTTCAAAAGGTGAGATCCTACACAGCTCTCCCTTGATTTGGGGGAAAATCCCTTCCACAATTAGGCTTTATTAGAGAGCTGGATCCTGCCAGGGAGATCAGATGAAAGGGAGTCCCTTTCACTCGCTGCTCTTCTGAAGAGCTTTGCAGGGAGGGGTGCTGCTGCTGGTTGGGTGAGCATGTGACACTTCTCTCCATCCTCTCCACCTTGTCATCTTGCTATTTAATCGTTACTCTACCCTGTTTTATTGATCTGAAGCGCTAGTAAAAAGCACAGAGGAAGAGCCTGGAGGTCTGGAGATAGCCCTGTCACTCACTTGTTGGGATGCAAGCAAACAGAGGCATTTAAAGTTGAAAGAGGCTTACCTTCATATGTACTATTCTGACCTATACCACTGATATCATGGTAATCAGTGGAGGGGGGTGGTGTGTGTGTGCGTGTGTGAGAGAGAGCTTACGTGCGTGCGTGCACAAATCCACACACCTTATTCTTAAAACCTTGATCAGCTGTTCATAGAAACAAACCCAAATCACACATTAAAACTCCAAACAGGACTACACCCAAATCCAGCTCACTCTCCAGGATGACCATGCACGCACACATACACGCACGCACACACACACACACACACACACACACACAGAGGAAAAACCATAAGCCCTCACTATGGAATTCATTCTCTTCCAAAAGTTTCCTTTCGGACGGAATGATTTACTCTCAGCGCCGTTCCGGAATTCCCGGCGAATCTGTGGAAAACCAGCGGAAGCGGAATGAGTGGCTGCTGGCGGGTCCCGGGCCCGCCACCCCCCCCCCCCCCCCGTGCCTGTGGAACAGCAACAGGGAGATCACACGGGCTAAAGGCACATCCTTTTCATGGGAGCACTTCAGATTAGCGATTACCCCCTAAAACCATTACTGTCTGCCCAGGTTTGCTCAGTAACACGAGCAGACGCTGAGCAAACAGCCCCTGGTAAACGAACAGCAACTCGTTAGGAAATCGCTGTCCCGGTGTCAGCAATAACAAGTGTTTCAGACGAGTGGTGAGGACTGTTTTCCTCCAGTCGCGCGGTGTAGGGAAATGTGGGCTCCTGAGCCTGAGAGCCAAGTGGGGGGAATTAGAAAAATCTAAACTCCTCAAACTTGGCCTGAATGCAGAGACAGAAGAGTCTTCAAAGGAGGAAGAGAGAGAATCAGGACATTTTTAGAAAGCGTTGTCGTGTTTAATGGAAAAATCAGACAGTCTCATAAGCCACCCAGAGAGAGAGAGGGAGAAAGAGAGATGTGTATTATATGTGTTGCTTTGGTAATATGACTGCAGTTGTCCTGCCAGTAAAGCACATTGAAATTGAAAATTAAAACTGAAATCGAGACGGAGAGAGTGAGAAATACGCAGAGAGAAGATAATATAGAACAGGTAAAAATGGACACAGTATGAGACTGTATGTCAATGAAGATGGCTTGCTTTACACGCAGCATGCTTCTGTGGTGAGCAGTTGAGAACATTCACACATGAAGGGTCCAGACTCAGACCCAGCACTGACTGCTGGGCCAGCTCAGCGCTAACGAACGAAAGCACAGGTCCTCCACACCTATGTAAACAACAGCCGGGCGGAGGAAAGAGATTAAGATGGCCGCCCGTTTCGGCTAAAGGTCTTATCCTTCCTTTCCTCTTTCCTCCCAGTGTGTCCTTTATTAAAAAAAGGTGGAAGCCTGTACAGGACTCGGCTGGAAAGCGAGGGTAAGACTGAGCCCCAGGGCTATTATATGGGCTGACCAGGGCTTCATGCAATTTAATACAAACTACAAACCACATTAGCCAAGAGCTCTTTCCACTCTCACCAGGCCGTCATTGCAAATAAGATTCCGATCTTAATTGACCTGCCTGGTAAAATAAAGTTTAAACAGATAAATAAATTACACGTTGGGCTCTATCAATGGCTATATTATAAAAATGTAATAGGAGTAAATGCATTTTCTTTATAGGTTGTCCTATTATTTAATTTCTCAGGGGGGTCACTGTCTTGTTTTAATGCTTTAAGGGAATAAACTGTGAAAATCTTTTATTTTTATAAATGAGCTCATTTAAGTTTGAGGTTGTTCTTTCATTAGTTATAAATTCACAAGTCAAATTTCATATTAAATGTATGGAAGAAATTAAAAATAAGTAAAGAATGATTCAATACATTAACTGATAATTAAATATAAAGGCAAAGTCAATGTAAAAATATGAATGTACACAAATAAATAAAATCTGACATAAATGGGTATTTCTGCATTTATTTATTCCTGCATTTACTTTTTGATTAATTTCTGTAAATATTTATTTCTGTAGTTATTTATTTATTGATTCATTTATTTCTGTAAATATTAATTCTGTACTTATTTATTTCTGTATTTTTTGTCACTCAAAATATGTCATGGTGTCACACTATTCCCATTGGTTGATCCACATCAGAGCGTGTGGATCGACTGTACATGCCTTGCTTCAATACCAGTTGCTTTTTACTACATTTAATAGATTAATAGATTAAAGACTGGGTTTGTACCCTATAACATCAGATTGCATTGAATGACCTTACTTTGAGAGAAGCTGTAAAGCTATTAAGACTGTTGTTCCCCTGCTGTGTTCATTTTTTCCCCACCCACAGGGTTAAATGTACTGTAGCATTTCACTCCCCGTACTTTCAGTCACATTGCTACTCAGGTAGTCTCCGAAATTGCATTATGAAATGTAATCATAGTTGGGATGTCGGTGGTTTGTATTAAAAATGATTCATCTAGTTCTGGTAATATTTTCAGAATTGAGCCAAATAGGAAAACTGTTAAAGCTAGTTAATTCCCCGACCTCCCCTACACTAATGCCTACACTGGCAGTGGACGGCTGGAGACTTGAGACTGGATAACACAGCTGAAAATGCTAGTCCTGATTATTTAGGCTACACTTTCATGTGGATACTTTGACAATTTGTTCCAATTAGCTGCATCACAGAGGTCGACCCTGTAGTGCTCAGCACTTTGGGGGAAGAGGCTCTTTGCCTGAATGTTTCGCTCCAGAATTCAGATTATTCCGGATCAGCTGGACGGATCAGTTACTCTTCTGGCACACTACTGGTGGCAGAGGAGAGGTATTTATTAGCAGGTTTGTCCGCAACATTGCAACTCTTACCTAGATGCACGACTGCAACTTAACTGGATCAAATATCGTATCTAGGAACTGCACACTATCTTGCCTACATGCACCGCCCTCCTACTCTTTCCCCTCTGGGCTTGATTGCTATGCCTGAATGTAAAAGCCACACCCCCTCAATATCATACGGACAAAGAAATACAAACATAAATACAAAAATAAATATATGCAGATATAAAGGAATCAAGAAAGAAATAAATGCAGAAATAACAATTTATGTCAGATTTTATATATTTATATATGTGTAAATTCATTTAATTTTACATTTTCCAAGCATTTGTATTAATTTATTAATTCATTCATGTATTAAGTAATTTATTTATTCATATTTAATTTTGGTATTTTTCAGTTTTCTCCATATAAAAGAGAAAACCTAATAAAAAGTAAACGCAGAAAAAAACAACAAAAAATGATCTTATGTTGATTTGATATCAAAAGCAAAAACAAACAGTATTTCAAAAAGAAAGTTTTTCTGATGAAGGCAATTGAATCTCAGCCCTCTTTCGTGCTGTTCGATGGAACAGCCTAAAAAGTGCGATACCGTGAAAAACGTATAAAAAAAGAGCCTTTGAAACAGATTTCTGCATGTAATCTAAATTCCTTTAGGTTGTACAGAAATGAAGCGAAAAGCAAAAATGGAAAATGTGCAGCCTGGTCAAATGGCCTTTTAATACTAAAATGCTGCTATGCTCCATATGGTAGAACTCAGAAAGATGCATATGCACATAGTAGAGGTCTCTGTAGTAGAAATTAGGAGTTTATAGCTAGCATATGACTTTGAAGACCACCAATATTTTTGCATTGTCACATGTTTTCAGCGAAGGGTTCTTTCCTTGGTTAGGAAGGTTTTTTTAAGAAAAGCAAATACTTCCCATATTTTTTACCCTCCAGAACAAAGAAGGTGTTGACGTTTCAGTGCACGGAACTCACAATTTGTGCTTGGATGACAGCGCTGCCGCTAATTGCTACCCAGGGTCCCCCAAGCTTTGATGTGCACAGAGTAGTAAGCAGTGGTGTACTGGCACACACAGACTACCAGAGGAAGGGAGAAGGAGAAGGGATAGAGGAAAAATAGAGAGGGAAATTTAAAATATAAGGGCAAAGAAAGAAAGAAAATAAACAGAGAACAGGAGAGAGAGAGAGGAGAATAAAGAATGAATAGAAAGCCAAAAAGAAAATTAGGGGAGAGGTCAGAATGGAAGGAGAGGATGAGAGAGGGAGTGAATGTATGAAAAAGAGGAGGGTGGAGGAGATGAGTGAGGGAGATAGCCGCTGCGCTCTCAGTCCGGGCTGTGGGCCGCTCAGCCCAGGCGGGGCCCGCGGGACCGCCAAACTCGCCGGGCGAGTGAGTGACAGGCCCGGGGGTTTGACTGACAGCCGGCCGGCGGGGGGGGATGTCGCGGGGCCAGGCAGGTGCTGAGCGACCCCGCGAGGTCACATGACCGACGCTGGAGCAGGAAGCGTGTGAGATAACAGAGAGGGGGGCCGCGCGTGTTTGTGTAACTGCCGGATTCGGGACGATACCGCCGGCCCATCGTCACCGACACCGTCCGGACCGCGCCGCGCTCCTTCCCCCCCCGGGCTCGTATTCCCGGCTGTTTGCTTTAGCCGCGGCGGCGGCGGGGGGGACGTCATGCGCTCCCGCACTGTTTTTATCTCCTCCACTTTCACACAACATTACTCATTGTTTTCACACCGCGTGTTGACGCTCGATCTTCAGCGCCAGGAGTCCCACAGAGCGCCGCAGAACGACGTCCAAAATTCAGTCACTTCACCCCCCTTTACGAGAACCTAGACTGCCCCCAGAGGCAGCAAAGGCGAAAAACAGGTTGACCGAGTAAACGGATTAAGGGAAGTTCCACACACTGCGTACTTGTTACTTCCAGAAACAATTTCGACACACAATGAAACCTGTCAAGCAAAAAATGGATATGAAATGACAGGGAATTAACGCTGCAGACGCATTAAAATGTCACACTCAGCTTGACCTTTTTCTGAAAACTGCGTGTGTGCAACGATAAAAAGTGCCAATGAGCACGTCTCCGATATCTTACAACATAACATCTGTTAAAACTAATGGCGTGGAATGCATGTACGCACGTCTTCAGTAGCTACTAGCTAGGTAAGCACCCATCAGTTTGCAAATCATACTGTAATCCCAACATTTAAGACCGTGTTAATGCAGAAGGTTGTGAGAGGCCCTAATTCTGAACTGGCATGGATGAGACATGTCTTGAAGCGACAAAGTCGTTTGCCACGGTTATAAAGTCAATAATGGGGGCAGGATGGAATACGATAAATGAGACTTCCTCTTTTTTTTTGGGCCTCGCACTGCATCCCCCGAGGAGGTAGGGGCGCGGGGATTCACGGGCTCAAATCCGCCGAGCGTATCGAGTGAAGGTTCTCACAGTGTCGGGGCCGGAGGAAAGGGGAGACATTTTAAAACTGTCCCCTTCAGGCGAGCTCAGCCACGGCACAGGAATGCACACTCATTAAGTCCCCATCAATCACGGGACTATTTATAAACCCACGCACCGCTCCCCTCCAGAGGCCGGGGAGTCCTCCACAGGGGCGCGATAATTCAGGGCTCGGCCAGCTCGCACGGTGCGAGAGGAAAAAAACAAAAACAAAAAAAAAAAAAAAACAATTTGATCGCGAACGCGAACAAAAAAAAAAACGAACGTTTGATCGCGAACGGGTCGAGCCGTACGCCCGGCTGAAGGCGAACTTGGAAACGCCGAATCCGGCTCGACGGCACCGGCACAGCCAATGAACTGCGAACGGCAACCCGAGCAGAGGTCCAATAAAGACCTTGCATGGAACAGCATTCCTCTCCCTTGCCTGTTGAATGAGACGGCAGCTCAAACAGAGCACACGCGCTG